>NW_026597103.1:0-14106 GCF_029784155.1 Uranotaenia lowii | reverse complement strand
GAGCAGGAGAATAATTTTCCCACGTGCTCGTCTATCCTTATCTGCATCCACGTTCTCGAAACCTCCGTCAGGGTTCTGACCCGGCTTGACCGCTTCCCACAGGTCTTCCAGCTCCAAAAATGTCTGCACAGCGAACTTCCAGGTTGACCAGTTGTCTCGTCCCATCAGAAGCTTGATCGACGGCAGAGCCATGGAATTCTGGCTGCGACTGTGACCGGCGCCCGGCGCGTTAACTCCATTCGGATTGGTTTGACCGTTCATCTTAAACTGCTTGATGATTCAAATCTTCAGTTCTTGATGCGCTTCGATTTCTTCACGAACTCTCAAAAGGCCCATAACCTATTGGTATTCGGACAAGAGCCGTAGAACGAACTACTCTGCTTGGCAGTTAGAACAGGATTGAATTTTATTTCTAATTGCATTCTTATGACTAACATATAATCGCTTACTATGATCTAGACGCAATTCAACATCCACGTGTTTCAACAAGAATTCAGATTCAGAATTCAGATTCAGAATTCAGATTCAGAATTCAGATTCAGAATTCAGATTCAGAATTCAGAATTCAGATTCAGAATTCAGATTCAGAATTCAGATTCAGAATTCAGATTCAGAATTCAGATTCAGAATTCAGATTCAGAATTCAGATTCAGAATTCAGATTCAGAATTCAGATTCAGAATTCAGATTCAGAATTCAGATTCAGAATTCAGATTCAGAATTCAGATTCAGAATTCAGATTCAGAATTCAGATTCAGAATTCAGATTCAGAATTCAGATTCAGAATTCAGATTCAGAATTCAGATTCAGAATTCAGATTCAGAATTCAGATTCAGAATTCAGATTCAGAATTCAGATTCAGAATTCAGATTCAGAATTCAGATTCAGAATTCAGATTCAGAATTCAGATTCAGAATTCAGATTCAGAATTCAGATTCAGAATTCAGATTCAGAATTCAGATTCAGAATTCAGATTCAGAATTCAGATTCAGAATTCAGATTCAGAATTCAGATTCAGAATTCAGATTCAGAATTCAGATTCAGAATTCAGATTCAGAATTCAGATTCAGAATTCAGATTCAGAATTCAGATTCAGAATTCAGATTCAGAATTCAGATTCAGATCTGATGACAAAGTTTCACTAGAACCATTTTCATAAATTCTTCCGTTTTAAATTTCACAAACAAGCTAAAATCCTCACGATACATGGCACTAAGGTTATCACAGTTCCAATCATGTTTACGAAAAAAATCAAACACTTCATCATTGGAAGGATTCCGTGACTGATTCCCGAAACGGAGTTTGATAGTATTCTCCCTCTTCGGCTCCATGCTCTCGAACTTTCCTTTTCACTATTTCAAGCTGATATTATCAGCAGACTAAGCAATCTAACAACGCGTCCGAACTGCCTCGCAACTGAAAGTGAACTGATTCAGAATTCAGATTCAGAATTCAGATTCAGAATTCAGATTCAGAATTCAGATTCAGAATTCAGATTCAGAATTCAGATTCAGAATTCAGATTCAGAATTCAGATTCAGAATTCAGATTCAGAATTCAGATTCAGAATTCAGATTCAGAATTCAGATTCAGAATTCAGATTCAGAATTCAGATTCAGAATTCAGATTCAGAATTCAGATTCAGAATTCAGATTCAGAATTCAGATTCAGAATTCAGATTCAGAATTCAGATTCAGAATTCAGATTCAGAATTCAGATTCAGAATTCAGATTCAGAATTCAGATTCAGAATTCAGATTCAGAATTCAGATTCAGAATTCAGATTCAGAATTCAGATTCAGAATTCAGATTCAGAATTCAGATTCAGAATTCAGATTCAGAATTCAGATTCAGAATTCAGATTCAGAATTCAGATTCAGAATTCAGATTCAGCATTCCGATTCAGAATTCAGATTCAGAATTCAGATTCAGAATTCAGATTCAGAATTCAGATTCAGAATTCAGATTCAGAATTCAGATTCAGAATTCAGATTCAGAATTCAGAATTCAGATTCAGAATTCAGATTCAGAATTCAGATTCAGAATTCAGATTCAGAATTCAGATTCAGAATTCAGATTCAGAATTCAGATTCAGAATTCAGATTCAGAATTCAGATTCAGAATTCAGATTCAGAATTCAGATTCAGAATTCAGATTCAGAATTCAGATTCAGAATTCAGATTCAGAATTCAGATTCAGAATTCAGATTCAGAATTCAGATTCAGAATTCAGATTCAGAATTCAGATTCAGAATTCAGATTCAGAATTCAGATTCAGAATTCAGATTCAGAATTCAGATTCAGAATTCAGATTCAGAATTCAGATTCAGAATTCAGATTCAGAATTCAGATTCAGAATTCAGATTCAGAATTCAGATTCAGAATTCAGATTCAGAATTCAGATTCAGAATTCAGATTCAGAATTCAGATTCAGAATTCAGATTCAGAATTCAGATTCAGAATTCAGATTCAGAATTCAGATTCAGAATTCAGATTCAGAATTCAGATTCAGAATTCAGATTCAGAATTCAGATTCAGAATTCAGATTCAGAATTCAGATTCAGAATTCAGATTCAGAATTCAGATTCAGAATTCAGATTCAGAATTCAGATTCAGAATTCAGATTCAGAATTCAGATTCAGAATTCAGATTCAGAATTCAGATTCAGAATTCAGATTCAGAATTCAGATTCAGAATTCAGATTCAGAATTCAGATTCAGAATTCAGATTCAGAATTCAGATTCAGAATTCAGATTCAGAATTCAGATTCAGAATTCAGATTCAGAATTCAGATTCAGAATTCAGAATTCAGATTTAGAATTCAGATTCAGAATTCAGATTCAGAATTCAGATTCAGAATTCAGATTCAGAATTCAGATTCAGAATTCAGATTCAGAATTCAGATTCAGAATTCAGATTCAGAATTCAGATTCAGAATTCAGATTCAGAATTCAGATTCAGAATTCAGAATTCAGATTCAGAATTCAGATTCAGAATTCAGATTCAGAATTCAGATTCAGAATTCAGATTCAGAATTCAGATTCAGAATTCAGATTCAGAATTCAGATTCAGAATTCAGATTCAGAATTCAGATTCAGAATTCAGATTCAGAATTCAGATTCAGAATTCAGATTCAGAATTCAGATTCAGAATTCAGATTCAGAATTCAGATTCAGAATTCAGATTCAGAATTCAGATTCAGAATTCAGATTCAGAATTCAGATTCAGAATTCAGATTCAGAATTCAGATTCAGAATTCAGATTCAGAATTCAGATTCAGAATTCAGATTCAGAATTCAGATTCAGAATTCAGATTCAGAATTCAGATTCAGAATTCAGATTCAGAATTCAGATTCAGAATTCAGATTCAGAATTCAGATTCAGAATTCAGATTCAGAATTCAGATTCAGAATTCAGATTCAGAATTCAGATTCAGAATTCAGATTCAGAATTCAGATTCAGAATTCAGATTCAGAATTCAGATTCAGAATTCAGATTCAGAATTCAGATTCAGAATTCAGATTCAGAATTCAGATTCAGAATTCAGATTCAGAATTCAGATTCAGAATTCAGATTCAGAATTCAGATTCAGAATTCAGATTCAGAATTCAGATTCAGAATTCAGATTCAGAATTCAGATTCAGAATTCAGATTCAGAATTCAGATTCAGATCTGATGACAAAGTTTCACTAGAACCATTTTCATAAATTCTTCCGTTTTAAATTTCACAAACAAGCTAAAATCCTCACGATACATGGCACTAAGGTTATCACAGTTCCAATCATGTTTACGAAAAAAATCAAACACTTCATCATTGGAAGGATTCCGTGACTGATTCCCGAAACGGAGTTTGATAGTATTCTCCCTCTTCGGCTCCATGCTCTCGAACTTTCCTTTTCACTATTTCAAGCTGATATTATCAGCAGACTAAGCAATCTAACAACGCGTCCGAACTGCCTCGCAACTGAAAGTGAACTGATTCAGAATTCAGATTCAGAATTCAGATTCAGAATTCAGATTCAGAATTCAGATTCAGAATTCAGATTCAGAATTCAGATTCAGAATTCAGATTCAGAATTCAGATTCAGAATTCAGATTCAGAATTCAGATTCAGAATTCAGATTCAGAATTCAGATTCAGAATTCAGATTCAGAATTCAGATTCAGAATTCAGATTCAGAATTCAGATTCAGAATTCAGATTCAGAATTCAGATTCAGAATTCAGATTCAGAATTCAGATTCAGAATTCAGATTCAGAATTCAGATTCAGAATTCAGATTCAGAATTCAGATTCAGAATTCAGATTCAGAATTCAGATTCAGAATTCAGATTCAGAATTCAGATTCAGAATTCAGATTCAGAATTCAGATTCAGAATTCAGATTCAGAATTCAGATTCAGAATTCAGATTCAGAATTCAGATTCAGAATTCAGATTCAGCATTCCGATTCAGAATTCAGATTCAGAATTCAGATTCAGAATTCAGATTCAGAATTCAGATTCAGAATTCAGATTCAGAATTCAGATTCAGAATTCAGATTCAGAATTCAGAATTCAGATTCAGAATTCAGATTCAGAATTCAGATTCAGAATTCAGATTCAGAATTCAGATTCAGAATTCAGATTCAGAATTCAGATTCAGAATTCAGATTCAGAATTCAGATTCAGAATTCAGATTCAGAATTCAGATTCAGAATTCAGATTCAGAATTCAGATTCAGAATTCAGATTCAGAATTCAGATTCAGAATTCAGATTCAGAATTCAGATTCAGAATTCAGATTCAGAATTCAGATTCAGAATTCAGATTCAGAATTCAGATTCAGAATTCAGATTCAGAATTCAGATTCAGAATTCAGATTCAGAATTCAGATTCAGAATTCAGATTCAGAATTCAGATTCAGAATTCAGATTCAGAATTCAGATTCAGAATTCAGATTCAGAATTCAGATTCAGAATTCAGATTCAGAATTCAGATTCAGAATTCAGATTCAGAATTCAGATTCAGAATTCAGATTCAGAATTCAGATTCAGAATTCAGATTCAGAATTCAGATTCAGAATTCAGATTCAGAATTCAGATTCAGAATTCAGATTCAGAATTCAGATTCAGAATTCAGATTCAGAATTCAGATTCAGAATTCAGATTCAGAATTCAGATTCAGAATTCAGATTCAGAATTCAGATTCAGAATTCAGATTCAGAATTCAGATTCAGAATTCAGATTCAGAATTCAGATTCAGAATTCAGATTCAGAATTCAGATTCAGAATTCAGATTCAGAATTCAGATTCAGAATTCAGATTCAGAATTCAGATTCAGAATTCAGATTCAGAATTCAGATTCAGAATTCAGATTCAGAATTCAGAATTCAGATTTAGAATTCAGATTCAGAATTCAGATTCAGAATTCAGATTCAGAATTCAGATTCAGAATTCAGATTCAGAATTCAGATTCAGAATTCAGATTCAGAATTCAGATTCAGAATTCAGATTCAGAATTCAGATTCAGAATTCAGATTCAGAATTCAGAATTCAGATTCAGAATTCAGATTCAGAATTCAGATTCAGAATTCAGATTCAGAATTCAGATTCAGAATTCAGATTCAGAATTCAGATTCAGAATTCAGATTCAGAATTCAGATTCAGAATTCAGATTCAGAATTCAGATTCAGAATTCAGATTCAGAATTCAGATTCAGAATTCAGATTCAGAATTCAGATTCAGAATTCAGATTCAGAATTCAGATTCAGAATTCAGATTCAGAATTCAGATTCAGAATTCAGATTCAGAATTCAGATTCAGAATTCAGATTCAGAATTCAGATTCAGAATTCAGATTCAGAATTCAGATTCAGAATTCAGATTCAGAATTCAGATTCAGAATTCAGATTCAGAATTCAGATTCAGAATTCAGATTCAGAATTCAGATTCAGAATTCAGATTCAGAATTCAGATTCAGAATTCAGATTCAGAATTCAGATTCAGAATTCAGATTCAGAATTCAGATTCAGAATTCAGATTCAGAATTCAGATTCAGAATTCAGATTCAGAATTCAGATTCAGAATTCAGATTCAGAATTCAGATTCAGAATTCAGATTCAGAATTCAGATTCAGAATTCAGATTCAGAATTCAGATTCAGAATTCAGATTCAGAATTCAGATTCAGAATTCAGATTCAGAATTCAGATTCAGAATTCAGATTCAGAATTCAGATTCAGAATTCAGATTCAGAATTCAGATTCAGAATTCAGATTCAGAATTCAGATTCAGAATTCAGATTCAGAATTCAGATTCAGAATTCAGATTCAGAATTCAGATTCAGAATTCAGATTCAGAATTCAGATTCAGAATTCAGATTCAGAATTCAGATTCAGAATTCAGATTCAGAATTCAGATTCAGAATTCAGATTCAGAATTCAGATTCAGAATTCAGATTCAGAATTCAGATTCAGAATTCAGATTCAGAATTCAGATTCAGAATTCAGATTCAGAATTCAGATTCAGAATTCAGATTCAGAATTCAGATTCAGAATTCAGATTCAGAATTCAGATTCAGAATTCAGATTCAGAATTCAGATTCAGAATTCAGATTCAGAATTCAGATTCAGAATTCAGATTCAGAATTCAGATTCAGAATTCAGATTCAGAATTCAGATTCAGAATTCAGATTCAGAATTCAGATTCAGAATTCAGATTCAGAATTCAGATTCAGAATTCAGATTCAGAATTCAGATTCAGAATTCAGATTCAGAATTCAGATTCAGAATTCAGATTCAGAATTCAGATTCAGAATTCAGATTCAGAATTCAGATTCAGAATTCAGATTCAGAATTCAGATTCAGAATTCAGATTCAGAATTCAGATTCAGAATTCAGATTCAGAATTCAGATTCAGAATTCAGATTCAGAATTCAGATTCAGAATTCAGATTCAGAATTCAGATTCAGAATTCAGATTCAGAATTCAGATTCAGAATTCAGATTCAGAATTCAGATTCAGAATTCAGATTCAGAATTCAGATTCAGAATTCAGATTCAGAATTCAGATTCAGAATTCAGATTCAGAATTCAGATTCAGAATTCAGATTCAGAATTCAGATTCAGAATTCAGATTCAGAATTCAGATTCAGAATTCAGATTCAGAATTCAGATTCAGAATTCAGATTCAGAATTCAGATTCAGAATTCAGATTCAGAATTCAGATTCAGAATTCAGATTCAGAATTCAGATTCAGAATTCAGATTCAGAATTCAGATTCAGAATTCAGATTCAGAATTCAGATTCAGAATTCAGATTCAGAATTCAGATTCAGAATTCAGATTCAGAATTCAGATTCAGAATTCAGATTCAGAATTCAGATTCAGAATTCAGATTCAGAATTCAGATTCAGAATTCAGATTCAGAATTCAGATTCAGAATTCAGATTCAGAATTCAGATTCAGAATTCAGATTCAGAATTCAGATTCAGAATTCAGATTCAGAATTCAGATTCAGAATTCAGATTCAGAATTCAGATTCAGAATTCAGATTCAGAATTCAGATTCAGAATTCAGATTCAGAATTCAGATTCAGAATTCAGATTCAGAATTCAGATTCAGAATTCAGATTCAGAATTCAGATTCAGAATTCAGATTCAGAATTCAGATTCAGAATTCAGATTCAGAATTCAGATTCAGAATTCAGATTCAGAATTCAGATTCAGAATTCAGATTCAGAATTCAGATTCAGAATTCAGATTCAGAATTCAGATTCAGAATTCAGATTCAGAATTCAGATTCAGAATTCAGATTCAGAATTCAGATTCAGAATTCAGATTCAGAATTCAGATTCAGAATTCAGATTCAGAATTCAGATTCAGAATTCAGATTCAGAATTCAGATTCAGAATTCAGATTCAGAATTCAGATTCAGAATTCAGATTCAGAATTCAGATTCAGAATTCAGATTCAGAATTCAGATTCAGAATTCAGATTCAGAATTCAGATTCAGAATTCAGATTCAGAATTCAGATTCAGAATTCAGATTCAGAATTCAGATTCAGAATTCAGATTCAGAATTCAGATTCAGAATTCAGATTCAGAATTCAGATTCAGAATTCAGATTCAGAATTCAGATTCAGAATTCAGATTCAGAATTCAGATTCAGAATTCAGATTCAGAATTCAGATTCAGAATTCAGATTCAGAATTCAGATTCAGAATTCAGATTCAGAATTCAGATTCAGAATTCAGATTCAGAATTCAGATTCAGAATTCAGATTCAGAATTCAGATTCAGAATTCAGATTCAGAATTCAGATTCAGAATTCAGATTCAGAATTCAGATTCAGAATTCAGATTCAGAATTCAGATTCAGAATTCAGATTCAGAATTCAGATTCAGAATTCAGATTCAGAATTCAGATTCAGAATTCAGATTCAGAATTCAGATTCAGAATTCAGATTCAGAATTCAGATTCAGAATTCAGATTCAGAATTCAGATTCAGAATTCAGATTCAGAATTCAGATTCAGAATTCAGATTCAGAATTCAGATTCAGAATTCAGATTCAGAATTCAGATTCAGAATTCAGATTCAGAATTCAGATTCAGAATTCAGATTCAGAATTCAGATTCAGAATTCAGATTCAGAATTCAGATTCAGAATTCAGATTCAGAATTCAGATTCAGAATTCAGATTCAGAATTCAGATTCAGAATTCAGATTCAGAATTCAGATTCAGAATTCAGATTCAGAATTCAGATTCAGAATTCAGATTCAGAATTCAGATTCAGAATTCAGATTCAGAATTCAGATTCAGAATTCAGATTCAGAATTCAGATTCAGAATTCAGATTCAGAATTCAGATTCAGAATTCAGATTCAGAATTCAGATTCAGAATTCAGATTCAGAATTCAGATTCAGAATTCAGATTCAGAATTCAGATTCAGAATTCAGATTCAGAATTCAGATTCAGAATTCAGATTCAGAATTCAGATTCAGAATTCAGATTCAGAATTCAGATTCAGAATTCAGATTCAGAATTCAGATTCAGAATTCAGATTCAGAATTCAGATTCAGAATTCAGATTCAGAATTCAGATTCAGAATTCAGATTCAGAATTCAGATTCAGAATTCAGATTCAGAATTCAGATTCAGAATTCAGATTCAGAATTCAGATTCAGAATTCAGATTCAGAATTCAGATTCAGAATTCAGATTCAGAATTCAGATTCAGAATTCAGATTCAGAATTCAGATTCAGAATTCAGATTCAGAATTCAGATTCAGAATTCAGATTCAGAATTCAGATTCAGAATTCAGATTCAGAATTCAGATTCAGAATTCAGATTCAGAATTCAGATTCAGAATTCAGATTCAGAATTCAGATTCAGAATTCAGATTCAGAATTCAGATTCAGAATTCAGATTCAGAATTCAGATTCAGAATTCAGATTCAGAATTCAGATTCAGAATTCAGATTCAGAATTCAGATTCAGAATTCAGATTCAGAATTCAGATTCAGAATTCAGATTCAGAATTCAGATTCAGAATTCAGATTCAGAATTCAGATTCAGAATTCAGATTCAGAATTCAGAATTCAGATTCAGAATTCAGATTCAGAATTCAGATTCAGAATTCAGATTCAGAATTCAGATTCAGAATTCAGATTCAGAATTCAGATTCAGAATTCAGATTCAGAATTCAGATTCAGAATTCAGATTCAGAATTCAGATTCAGAATTCAGATTCAGAATTCAGATTCAGAATTCAGATTCAGAATTCAGATTCAGAATTCAGATTCAGAATTCAGATTCAGAATTCAGATTCAGAATTCAGATTCAGAATTCAGATTCAGAATTCAGATTCAGAATTCAGATTCAGAATTCAGATTCAGAATTCAGATTCAGAATTCAGATTCAGAATTCAGATTCAGAATTCAGATTCAGAATTCAGATTCAGAATTCAGATTCAGAATTCAGATTCAGAACTCAGATTCAGAATTAAGATTCAGAATTCAGATTCAGAATTCAGATTCAGAATTCAGATTCAGAATTCAGATTCAGAATTCAGATTCAGAATTCAGATTCAGAATTCAGATTCAGAATTCAGATTCAGATTGAGATTTTTCGTCGTGTAGAGCGGCAGACAACCGTTCATTGATTATAAAAAGCATATTACTGCAAAACTCTAAATGTTCCTTTTGATCCATCAAGTGATCAGCCGATGTTGGAAAATCTAAGTTCACCCTCTCCTTTTCAATGAAATTCCTTAACTTCGCCGTTTTCTCCCGCCTGGTTTTACCACTGATATTAGTTTCTCCCCTCAATAGCAGTTCAAAATTTAATTCATCTTCCGATAAATGCAAGATATCCATTTTGTCGGATCAAAATCGGTTTTATTCTATTTTATGACTAAATACAAAAAGCTTAAATACAAAAATGGAGTTTTTTCCGTTGGGCGCCAATGATACAACCTTATATTTCGGTGCCAAAAACGCAACCGTGTTGTGTTATTTCCTTCGCCTTTTCCGAGGCTATTCGGTGCAAAAGCAAGAATACACAAGCAAAAAATGAACTCAATCAAAATGCACAATACAAAGTGAGCCCCGTATCCCCGAAGGTTTATGCCCGGCTAAAGCAACTTACAATGTCTTAGGAACCACACTATGGTAGTGCTTGAAATGAGACAGAATTATTCAGCATTTACAATATCTCATATTGACCAAAGAACCCTTATTCTCTATACAATTAAAATCTACAACTCACACATACAGGACAGTCAGTCGCTTCTTGTTGAAAGATGTTTCCTTCAGGATGCTTGAGCGCGTTCCTCTCGATAGTGCTGCTGCACAAAATTATAAATCCCGCCTTTGGATTTCGATATCGCCTCGGACGATAGGTTTGATTCCCTTTGTTGTTGGTTTTCCAGCTGATTCGCTCTTCCATGCGGATGGTGGGTGATGATGTGACGGCTCTCACTCTCGCTTGCTGCTGTTCAAGTCACTCACCGATGCTCTAAAGCAACATATTCGTTTCTTCCGACGCTATGAGCCGGGTACTCACTCTCAGCTGCCTCAGCTTTCCTCAAGTATGGAAAGAATCATTTCTTGTACCCATATTCAAGTCAGGAAAAAAATCTGACATAAACAATTACAGGGGCATAGCCATTTTATCGTGCATACCAAAACTTTTCGAAGCTATAGTGAATGCAAAAATATATAACCAAATTAAAACACTCATTACTGAAAAGCAACATGGATTTGTTAAAGGAAGATCTACAGCCACTAATTTACTCGAGTTTGTTACCTATAATATTAGCTGTATGGATCGCGGTAATTCTGTACAGGCTTTATACACGGACTTCAGTAAAGCTTTTGACAGAATTGACATCCCCATGTTAATTTTTAAATTAAATAAACAGGGTTTCAGTTCACACCTACTGAAATGGATAAGGTCCTATTTAACGAACCGCTCACAAGTTGTTAGATTTAATGGTTCACTTTCAAAAAGTATCTCCGTTACTTCTGGTGTGCCTCAAGGCTCCCATCTCGGCCCCTTATTATTTATTTTATACGTAAATGATATAACTTGTCTTCTCAAGCAGTCAAATGTGCTAATTTATGCTGATGATATGAAACTTTATATGAAAGTGAATAGCGAAGAAGACTTTAGAATCTTTCAAAACGAAGTTAATGTATTTAACAAATGGTGCACTAAAAGTCTACTCAAACTTAACGTGGCAAAATGTTCAAATATTGTATTTACCAGAAGAAAATGTCAGTCATATGAAATTGTCAAATTGGGAGATGATCCTGTCGAGAGAGTCAACAAGATTAGAGACCTTGGAGTTATATTGGACTCAAAACTTACCTTTGTAGATCACTATAACTCAATAATCCAGAAATCAAACGGTATGATAGCATTTATAAAACGTTTCAGTTATAATTTTAAAGACCCATACACAATAAAAACATTGTACACAGCTTATGTTAGATCTATTCTTGAGTATTGTAGCGTTGTGTGGTCGCCTTTTCAAATTTTACATAAAAACCGTTTGGAATCAGTCCAGAAACAATTTGTTCTATTCGCTTTACGAAATTTAGGATGGTCTCAGAACCAATTACCTAGCTATGAATCACGTTGCCTGCTTATAAACATGGAAACATTAAGTGTAAGAAGAGAGTTTGCTGCAATCTGTTTTGTAAACGACATAATTAATCAGCGCGTTCAGTCTGCTTATCTACTAAATCAATTAAACTTTTATTGTCCTTGCCGTCATTTAAGAACAAGAAATCTTTTCATTATAACCTCTACTCGAACTGATTATGGAAAATATAGTCCTGTTAATTGTTTAATGTATAGTTATAATAAACATTATGAGAATATAGACTTAACTATGTCAAAACAGCAGCTGAAAAAAGGTTTTTACGGTAACAGGCACCGAAGAACCTGACTTTGTAAATGTAAAGAAAAATTATTATTATTAAGCTTATTTGAAAATTGTAATCTCTAGGTTTAAGTTATTATATATATGTAGCCTACACTGTTTGGCGGAATGAAATAAATAAAAGAGAAATTTATTAGCTGCAAAAAAAAAAAACAAAAAAAAAAACAAAAAAAAAAAAATTTATCCGCTTCCGTGGTTTGTTGCTCTCTTCTCATGCAGGGTCGAGCTCCTCTTCATGCACATAGCCGAAACTCCTATTCTCTTCTTATGCTGCGTCGAATACTGGCATGCATGTAGTAATTGACGCTTTCCTTGTGTGGGACCGAACCACTCTTCATGCAGATGCAAGCACCGATTCTCTTCTTATGCTGCGTCGAATACTAGCGTGATCGCGCTCTTCACCGTGTTGCCACACTTTCGACACTGAACCATTGTATCATGCAATTTCACCTCCAGCAAGCCACTTATGTTTCTTCCCACTATCATGCAATGTAGATTTCCTCCGTTCACGCTTATGACGATCGTAACGATGCACGTAAGGGATGATCAACACCTTCGATTCCCGGGTGCATGCGCTCTTGTGGCACGTTTCGCTGTTGCGAGTCCTACAATCGGTGGCGGTGGATTGAGATTCCAACATAAGGCCCTGCAAAATCATGAGATATAGTAGAAACGTATTCTGGCAGTAATCTTTTGAATCACCTACTTCTGGTGAAGGCCTTGTGTTGTAGTTGTCGATGAGCAGGCGCTTTTAATTTTGCAGTGTCGTGAACGTACGCTGATATCTGCCAATGAATCATTTATGTGGTGAGCCGTATACTTTGTTGCGAACATGTACCTACCATGCGGTTATGCTGGCGAGCTATACAGGTGTTTACAAGGTCCACTGGGTTTCTTCCGGGTGCAAAGCATGCGTTTTGCGGAACCAACTCCTGTCTCGATCCAAGGCACTTATTCTTAACAACGAACCTGCACGAATGATCTTTATCGTTTCTCCGGAAACATTTTTTTTTGAAGTTCTTGCATTGCTCAGTGGTGAATATAGTTTTGCAAGAAAATGCGATCCCATATTTATTTTTCAAGATGTTTTAGCCTGTTCTGTGTTGCGTTACGTGGTGAGAGAGATATTTATTGGCAATTCAATGTTTTTTGTTTTTTGCTACAGTATGTTGCGGTCGCATTGTAACAGATGCGCTAGCCGTGTTGATATTTCGTTATCACGGCATGAATGCACTGTATGAGTGCTAATCATTAGGGTCCAAAAATCAATGGTTCAAAATAATTCGGGCTTAGCCAAATTGGACCGTTGACCCTAATGATTAGCACTCATACAGTGCATTCATGCCGTGATAACGAAATATCAACACGGCTAGCGCATCGATGGAACCATTGCGCGCAATAGGGAAGCTTTCTGGAGCTTAACGTACGCCATATTTTGCCCGTCCGGAGTATACGTGTTCACCACATGTAGACTTCGGACCAACCAGATTTCATTGTATAGGTTAAGGTAGTGCCACCTCTATCCCGGTACTACTTCTCCTAAATAATGAAATGTTGCAGGGTAAAGTATGGTGTACGTTAATAAGTTTCCTCGCAAAAATGCTCTTTCGCTCTTTTCAACATCTGTAAATTTTCTCCTCACTTCTCTATCCATCTTTATCAATTTCAGAACTACTTTTCACCGATATGCCGAAAA
>NW_026597102.1:0-14115 GCF_029784155.1 Uranotaenia lowii | reverse complement strand
TCAAAATTCTCAACCGTTGTACGTACAGTACCGTTCATAATTGTATAGAAATTGGAGGCAAGTGCACTGTCACTTCGACTTTGAACTTCCGAAACTTTTTACTCTGATGATATCTTTGGATCAATTTTTTTGCGTTAGATAGATCAACTATCACACTATTATATCACAAAATTTGAGCTTTCTGGAGTTTGTGTGGCCTGAGAAACAGTAATTCTACGATAATCGGACTTTTTGGACTTTTCTCATTCAAACTGCAATATCTCTGAAACTACGCAACATTTTTTATTGAAATTTTGCACAGAGATTGTTGAAATAGGAAGCTAGCATGTCTGAAGTTTTCGAAAAGTTCCCAGGTAACCACCAAGCATTTAAAACAGCATGTAAGTAGCACTATATACGCATATACGGCAGATGGATTAAAGCTAAAAAGCATTAGATATGCATTTATGTAGCCCTGAATGCTACTCAAATGCAGGTTTTGGCAAAATATACGGCTACTTTAGTGCTAAACCCTACAAATGTTCCCAACTTGGCATTCAAAAAGCATTTGAAATGCTGATTTAATGCTTCGCCGTTTCATTTAAAAAAAAAACCTGTGATCACCACTCACAGATATTTTTATCTCGTGCTCTTCTTTACCGACCCACTCCTCTCTTTCTTTGCTGCATATCAACCTCTCTTTGTTCACTCGACCTTTTACCATTGTATACCACCCTTGTGTGGTGAGAACTCTTGGAGTTGTTGTTCCTCCTCCTGGAACGGGATTCGAACCTGGATCAGAGCGACATCAATATCAATGGACGATTCCTTTATCCGCTGAGCTATAAGAGAAGAGCTGATGAAACATGATATTTTTGTTCCATATAAACAACGCGTCACCTGCATTTGAGTAGCATTCAGGGCTACATAAATGCTTATCTAATGCTTAGTAGCTTTAATCCACCTGCCGTATATGCGTATATAGTGCTACTTACATGCTGTTTTAAATGCTTGGTAGTTACCTGGGTTGTGTCCATCTTTAAACAGTGTGAGCATTTTTTTAGCGACACCAAGACATCTTGCAAAGAATGCAAAGAATCACTGACAAATGCAAAGAATACAATGACGTCTTCTACCATATCAAAAGGCAATCTTAAAAGGGGTGTTACCACATACACCTTTTTCATTTTTCCATTCTCGCGAGTCTTATAGGCCTGATAATGTCCATCGTAGATTTTACTACGGAATCAGGCATCTGTTCGCTTAGGTGCACTCTTTATTGGATAAGTGTTTACATTTAAATTCTTTTGAAGTTCTCCAACGGTGGTGCATTTTAAACATCCATGAAAAGCATTGAAGTTCACGGTCCCTGAAAAAATTATGGACAGTTACTTTCACATATAACAGAAAATAATTATAGTATTTTACCTTTTATAAACGCTCTAGCTGGAGAATCACAGATGAAAGCTCTTATTTTGAAACTTAGTTTGAAGCCATTGATAATAATACCTGTATTTAAAATAGGTAGTGCTTCATCAACGAATGCTTCCAAATATTCTTCCACACGTTTTGGTTTGAGTTTACCGTGGAATACCCCAATAATCATTGGTTTTATATTCGGTTCTTCATGCACGTTAAATAAAATAGGCCAAACTTGATCTGTATCATTTTTATATAGCGGCAGACCATCAATATTGGAATGGACAGAAATCTCACGAGAATTTCTCAAGCTGTTAAAAGCTTCGCTAATGAATTGTTATGTAAAAAATATTTTATCGTTATATCAAGTCTCTTTACAATAATATTCACCACTTACCAAATCCATTATGGCAATATTGACCTCCTTGTTATTCAATAATTTTGGCAGTTTCTCGAGGGGTTTCCAGTAAACGCCGTGGCTCCGTAGGTAGCATGCGATCTTATTGCGATAAACGCAATAGAAGAGGTTTCAGCGCGGAATGGGAAATTTTGAACTCTAAACTCCATTGACGAAGAAACGTTGAAAAGTCTGATTCAACTTCAATTATTCTATCGTGGTCATCTGATTCATCGTCAGGGCTATAATAAACTTCTTCTGAAGGTTCTGCTTCCTCACTCGTATCTAAGGCATCGTCATCGTAATTCAAGAGAGGTATTGAGGACGAATCCAAAGGTGGACGTATCTGAAGCATCTTGCGTTGAAGATGATGTTGGAAGTGGATGAGTACTTGTTGACGGTGTATTCAACAAAGTGTTTGGTGTGCCCAAAAGATTGGCAAGATCACTGTTCGATGAATCATCTATTTCACTATAAATACCGCTTCAAATTTCGATTGTATGAACCACTTTTGATGATATTTTCCCACTTTTTTGAACGATCCATTTTTCTTATATGCACAATATTAATCACTCTTCAAATATTCAAAACAAACATCTGCACATAAAGAAAAACATGCCATCTATAAATATGAAGGAATGGGTATAAATCAGGTACGTTGGTATATAAGTTGTTTTGTTTGATTATACCTAGACATTATGATACGATTATGAATGAACAACCAGCTAAACACCTAGGTAGAATTCAGCAAACCGTTTAAGTTTAACATCATAATGAAAACATTTGAAAATAATAATTAGTGGTATGAATAAGGTTTAGCAATTGCTTCGGTAGCTTTTACTTAGCTCGAAATCAATCAAAGCAAAAGTCCAAAGCATTTGCTTAGTTTGGTATGAATAAACATTTGCTTAGCGGATGTGTACTAAAGTCTTAGAACATAGCTTTTGCTTCGAAAAATAGAGCTATCCAACCAGCAGAATCTGAAGTTTTCTAAAGTAAAATGAAAGAAGACGATCAGAAAATTGAAAAGTACGGCTAAAGTAGCCTTGAATTCGACGAAGCGGGTGGTGGGTGTAAGAACGACTGGAATTTTTTTTTGTTAATGCGTGCTTGTATGTTGATGTTTAAAGAAAAATGAATATAGACATATTCGAATATTGTCAAACAAAAAATGGCCTCTTTAATATTTATCATAAGCTATCCCACATGTATTTGGATCGGGATAATCCGATGTATCAAAAAAAGGCAATAGGCGCGCATTTTAATTTAGATTTTTTTTTAAATCTTAGAATTATAAAAAAAATGAATAAAAAAAATGAGAGATCTGTATAATGTTTTAAATTATTACAATTTATTTCTTACTTTGAGCCAATTGGGACTTCTTCCACTATAGCCGGATTTTTTTTAATTTGAAATATTTACTAATTGAGTTGGTTATTGTCATCTTAGACAAATGATTTTATACAACGACAGGAATATGAAAAAAGTTGGGTTATCACTTCGACTTTCTTTATCCATGTTGAAAATGCCTTTTTGAATCGTTTTGAAGTGAAATATTGCTTATTTGATAAACTCATGACGTTATTAAAGAATTTTTTATTAGAAAAGTCTGCTACCGAGCATGCTTAGAAAATTAAGCAATTGCCAGGAGATTGGTCGAGCAATTGCTTCAGATTTGAGCTTTATTCATACCAAACTAGCTTGTTCTAAAAGTAAAAGCTTCTGACTGAGAAAACAGCTGTCAAAAAAAACTTTATTCATAACAACCGAAGCAATTGCTTTAAGCGACTGCTCGACTGCTCGATTCAGTTTAGCAAAAGCAATTACTAGGTTTTTTTCATACCACCCAATATTATTCGCCCAACAACCCATTTTACAAAACCCTCTACGGTTTACGGTACCTACAAACCAGAAATAAGCATCTTCAATAAATCAGCATTATATCTGCATTTCCACTGCTTCTTGCAGTCTGTTAGCATTTAATATGCGTAACTGTTTTTAATCAGCATCCAAAATGCAATTTTAAATATTTTTTCATTGCATTATTCAAGCATTGACATCGCTATTTTATGGCTATTGTGCATTCAAAAAGCTTTTAACTGACTAAAAGCTTTTAAATAAAATATCGCATGCTAATTTAAAACAACTATGCATTTCAAATGCTTATATACTACAACAAGCAGCGGAAATGCAGATATAATGCTGATTTACTGCTTATACTAATGCTTGGTGGTTACCTGGGTTCTATCGATGAGATCGAAAGTTACGCGAGGTGCAATATTTCAGGCATGAACTTTGAAATGCTAAAAGTGCGATTTTCATAGAATTACTGTTTCTCAGGCCACACAAACTCTAGAAAGCTTAAATTTTGTGATATAAAAGTGTCATAGTTGATCTATCGAACGCAAAAAATTTGATAGAAAAATATCATCAGAGTAAAAAGTTATGGAAGTTCAAAGTCGTAGTGAGAGTGCGCTTGCTTCTAATTTCTATACAATTATGAACGGTACTGTATTTGTTCCAAATTCATGCAAATTTGGAAAGGGATTTTAAAAAATACAACCTGCCGATTTTGACGTTCAGGGTTCACGGTGTGAAAATTTGAGCCAACGATAATTATTCTCACATATGTTTGGGTAACATTGGATGTGATAATAATTTCTTTTTGAGATATTAGGCCGGAACAAATTTCAAATCCTTCTTTTGTCACTCGGAGTTGTAACCTGGCAAGGAGGGGGGAGGCTTTTATGAAAAATAATGTAAAGAACTTATAAATTGGATCAAATTCCATGAACACTTTCATGCAATAAAATTGCATACTATATTATTGCACAAAACCCATAAATCAAGTTTTTTTTTTACCAAAAAAAATCAATAAAATCAAGAATACAAAAGGTGAAATAAATCCTATCTTCCACAGTTGAAAAAAGCATTTTGTTGATACAATAAGGCTATTCCCTTCAGTTAGGGGAGATTAGTAAAAAGGTATTTTATAGAAACTTTGATTGTGTCTTAAAAATTTCAATAGTTTAAAAATCGAAAGTCAAACTATAGATAATGGAAATTGTATTATCTTTAGAATTCTAGATTTTTCAAATATTCTATCTAGGTAAACTGGATTTACCTATTTTGTGCAATCTAGTTTGTATGCAAGCTTATTCCATTCAAGATTTTGTTCAATTTGTTTTATTTTATTGAAAATTTTTATTATTTTTTAATACTACCTACCGCCACCCCCCACCTCCCTGATATTTTTTGGTTTCGGAGAAAGATTTTTTTTTTTAACCATCTATGTATTTATATAAAAATGAATTTCTGACTGTCTGTTCCCTACAGACTCGAAAACTACAGAACCGATTTACGTGAAACTTGGCAGGTGGGGGCATTGGAGGCCGGGGAAGGTTCCTATTATGATTTGAGACCCCTCAGGACCTAACAGGAAGGGTGGAGGGGGTCTCCCAAGCAAAAGACTAATGTTTGCATAACTCGAGAACCGATCAAGCAAATGGTATCAAACTTCGCATGGGAGGGTATTTGGGATCGAAGAATATTTCTATGAATATTAGGTACCCTTCCCTCTTCTCAATGGAAGGGAATAGGAAGGGAAGAGGGGAGCTACCTTGCAATTTATCATATAACTCGAAAACTATTGAATATATTGGAACCCAGTTCGGCATGGTAAGGTATTTGGATACGAAAATTAATTCAATTAATATCCGAGACCCCTCCCTCTTTCCAGTTGAAAGGGAGAGGGGTCCGCTTTCATAATTTTTTACATAAATCAAAAACTAATAAAGCAAATGGAACCAAATTTGGCTTGGGAGTGTATTTGAATACGAAAAGTATTTCTCTGATTGATCCTCTTCCAGCGGAGAGAAAGGAAAGAGAGAGGGGGGTTTCATATAATTTATACTGCACTGCAACTCGTGAGCTACAACAGTAAATAGAACGAAATTTGACATTGAAGGATATTTTGGTACGAGGAATGCTTCTATGAATATTTGGTGTCCCTCTCTCCTTCAAAGAGGTGGATGAAAAGAGGGAGGAGAGAGTCTCCCTTACAATTTTCAGTGTAACTGAAGAGCTGATCGAGCAAATGGAAACATATTTGGCAAGTGAGGATATTTGGATACGAGAAATGTTTCTATTATAAATTGAAGCCCCACCTTTTTTCTGCGAAAAGATATAAAGGGGGAAAAGGGGGGCTTCCATACACATTTTTGGCATAACTCGAGAATTAATCGAGCAAATCAAACCAAATTTGGCATCAAAAAGTATTCGAGTACGAAAAATACTTTTATAAATATTAAGTTCTCACTCCTATATTCAATGGGGAGAACGGAAGAGGGATGGTACTTCCTTTCAAGTTTATGCATAACTTAAGAATTTACTACGCAAATAAAATCAAATTTGGCATGGGATGGTATTTCAATACGAGAAATTTTTCTATGTGAAACAATTGCTTTCTTGCAGTAGGAGGATAGAATTGAGCCCAATACAATTTTGTTAGCATAAGTTCTCAATTTATGCTAACGAAGCCAATAAATGGAAACAAATATGGCATGGAAAGGTACTTAGTTACGAGATATGTTTCTCTGATTTGTATAGACCCTTATGCTTTACGGTGTAGTGTGAAGCTTAAAAATTTATCAACCAAATGGGATGATATAAGAGGATTTTTGGGCTCGAAAAAAATGGGTATGATTATTAAAGACCACGACCTCCATTCAGCAAAGGTGAAGGGAAAGACAGGGGGGCTCTTATCAGTTTTTTTTAGCTTGAATCCAGAACATATCAAGCAAAAATAACCTTATTTTATAAGTTAGATTGTTTGCGTACGTAATTTGAGCCCCTTCTTTTTCAGGGCGAAGCTTAAAGAAACAGATTGAAATTATCTGATCTTCAACACAAATTCATAGATCAAGATTCAGAAAATTAGTTTAATTCATCTTTGTGTTGAAATTCGAAACTCCAACTGCAGCTCTCATTTTATAGAGGTTGCTTATGAATTATGTTATAATTTGATTTAAAACAATCCCAACAAAACAATACAAATTTGAATAATTTCTGAAAATATCATTTATTTTTGAAAGCAAAGTACACCGGGTCAGCTAGTATACCTATAAATACCTATAGATATCATATTGCAGCGTGTATATATTTTTTATCGAACTCACACATAGCATCACATCAAAGTGAAACTTCATGTTTCTTCGAAGAGATCCAATTCACCTAAATTTAAAAGGCGTCCATGTTTCAAGGACATAATGTCTAGCATTTTATAAACGCAAAAAAAAAACACCAGCCCATAGAAAGAGTATGATGTATGCAGTGACCAGAATTCGATCTCATGACCTCTGGCTTTGAAGACTTGAGCTCTATTCTCTAGGCCACGGTGTAGGCGGCATTTATCAGCTTAAAATAATGTTTTTTTCTTCTCTACTGATTTACACAATATTTCGATGTCGAATTGATGAATGCTTGAATGCACCAAATGTAAACAAATCGAGTTATTAGATGGGTTAAATAGTACGTTTTAAGACTTACATTTTGAATGTACACACTTATTAGAAGTTTATTGGAGCTGTAAAACGCTCTAATCCAAATTCATTACCGAATTTAGTTATAGATTTCTTTTCTTCTTCGTAAAAGTGTCTAGAAAAATTTACTAGGAAATAAATACACAAATTATTGAAAATCGTTGAAAAAAAAACGTAACATAAAAAAAGCTTAAATACTTAAATACTGAATTTTTAATATATTTGACAGAATTATAACAAGTATTTTTTTTAAATTTCGTAAAAGGTTACCCAACAATTACGTTGAAATTTGAACTTTCATTAAGTCTACGACTTTTGATATCGAGTTTTATTTTATTCAATTAAACCACTTGAACATGACAAATATGACAAACATGATAAAAATCCTTACAGGGTGGCCACAACTTTTTCATTTTGAAATTCCCGGTTTTTTCCCGGTTTTCCCGGACAAAAATTCAAAGTTTTTCAGACATTGATTGTCCATTTTCGTCGGCATATAGCAAAATTTTCAACTTATTTCATTGATTTGATTGTTTTTTAACACTCAGATAATTGAACACTTAGAGGAATCCGATTCTATTTTAAGGTTTTCTTCACATTTAAATAAATGATAGAAAAACCATCCTATACAAAATCGTTAAGGGGTTTTTCAATCATGTTTACAAATTTTTTGATGTGTTACAGATATGAATTGTGTTACCAAAGCTCACAAAATCCACGTCTCTAGAATTTAAAATTGTTCTGAGGGCGTACAATAACGTACTCCCTTGTCACAGTAAATTCAGTAAAAATGCTGTTTTCAGACGTTTTACAGTCAGTAATAAATGTATCTTCAAGTGTATTATAAAGTTTTTGCCAAACATTTATCATACTGATTCACAGACGATTGTTTATAATTTCCCATGTTTTCCGAACACGAGGCAGTTATGAACACTTGTTTTTAGGCGTTGTTTGATTATCTAGACTTATCTTTAGTTTTTAAAATACCAATAACCTTCAATACATAACTTTATCAGTTTCTAAAATCTGTGAATATGAGATTGTATGAACAAGATTTCTTGTTCGTTTGTGAATACAAAAATTCCCCATGACCAATAAAGGGAAAAATTTTAAAGACCACTAGTCGTATCTAGACGCAGTGTTAAGATTCCTCTAGATATATCGAAAATCTAGAAAATTTTCACGTAACAAGAATCTCAACATATAAACCTGGGTAATTATGAACAGATATAAGAAAAAGGATTATTTTTATTCATGATAACTTTAGCTGATCCTACCATGTTCCGAAGAACTTGTTTTCTGTTTAAGCTAAGTTCTAAAAATATATTCTTTAGAATTCAGTACAGATTTTTTTATACATATATACATACATATTCAAGCTTTAAAAAATGTAATTTATTTTTTTCTTAAATTATGACCAGTGATCGAAAAAAGTTAATTTTCCAATCAGTGCGTTTGATAAGAGATGGGTTCCTTTTCTACAAAGCAAAGTTTCGGCGATGTCAAATTTTTATTAGGCTGGGGTTGTCTTGTGTTTAACTCTTAAATTAAACACTATCACTGGAAAATTATAATATTTACTTATTTTAACATTTTGAACCAAAATTTAACTTTTTTGTGGTTTAACTTTAATTTGCTTGATTTTATATGATTGATGGTTTATTCAAATAATTGTAATGCGATATTTCAATAAATTTTACTTTCTTACTTTCTGAATTTCTCATCTCATTCTTCGAGGCAGTTTCGAACTATAGGTTCCGGTAAAATAAGTTAGTTTTTTCAATTTAGAGGTAGTTGAAGAGAAATCAGAGAGTAGTTTAAAAATTTCCGAACTTTTGATTCTTACACATTTTTTAACTGTTAAATTCTAACCAGGAAATTGAATTCTGAATTTTGGGTCGAATCCCTGATTTTAGAACCAAAACTGATATTCGGTTTTCTCTTGTTAATTTTCCCGGTTTTGGGTCTGAATTCCCGGTTTTTTCCCGGTTTTCCCGGTTCGATTTTCAATTCCCGGTTTTTTTCCCGGTTTTCCCGGTTTTCCCGGTTCTGTGGCCACCCTGATCCTTAGTTTGAGTAACTCAATAAGTTCTCATGCAAATAAACTTAAAACAGGGTTGATGAATGTATGAAAATTTGGTTGACGGTGACATTTTTGTTTTGAGCAGCAGCAGCTTTTCAGTTTAAACATATTTCTAATAGAATGTTTTTTTTTTAAAAAAAAAGACCTACTATCACAGAATTTTCTGACGAAATTTAAAGTTTCTGAACTTATTGTGTATCTTATTGTTCAGGTTGATTACTGTAATATAAATAAAATCGGGAGCAAAAATTGAGACAATTCTTCTCTCTTTGTGATACTGACAAATAATTTAAATCACTGCGTTAAGATTAATATTTATGAGTTCAGTTTGCTTGAAAAAAAAGAATATAGAATCAGTGACATCAAATTAATCTAGTATCATCACGCCATTGTCACGATTCGTCCCACTAGAGGGGGTCCCTGTCCCTATTCACCCTATTTCACGGTATACCTTACCTGGCAACTACTCTGAATTTGAATTCTTATAGTCAACCTGTCTGTCTGAAGCTTAAATCAAATCTGAATTTCTAAATTAGAATCTAAATCCGATAATGAATGTGTATTATTAGTTGAAATTGTGGATCATGATTCTAAGCTACGAAAGAGGACGTCTAGTTTAATTCCAATTGCCTAGAGATTTCCAATCTTACGTTCTCCAATGCAATTTCAATTACACATTTTAACTGCAACTCCGAGAATTTACTCGGACTCTCAACGCTAAATCTTTTTCTACCTAAGGGTTCTGGAAGCTTTATTTTAATTAGTGCGTTCATGTCTGATTCTGTTTTTTCATCCAAATATGCTGAATTCCAGGAACTCTGCAACTTGAATTTTTATTTTTAATTGATTTCTCAAGTAGAAATCTTTATCTTGCGCTTGAGCGGGCGTAAATTTTCTTAAATTGTTGCTTGTTGAGAATTAGTACGCTGAACCCAAATTGACTCTTAAAATACACATGATTTTTCACTTAAACACAAGGATCCAGTGATTTTCTTCCATTCAAGTGCGACATATACATTTCACTTGGCAGTCACTTACATTTCAAGTGAATTCATCCACATTCACTTCAGTCGTCACTTGAATTTGAAGTGAGAAAAAATATTCACTTCCCCATCACTTGAATTTCAAGTGAATGTCGGGTTGTAATTGTGTTTATTTTCAGAGTTCAAAATGGCAAATTCTAAAGAGCAGCGTTTAAAGCTTATGCTGGATTTGAATTTTCCCAATTCTTTACTAGGCGATTTTAGCAGTAGTTTGTGTTAAACTTGATGTGAGAAAAAATTATTTAAAAGTGTTATCATGTTTCAGCTTGTGGATTGAACTGGACAGATTTTCTGGTTTGCAGCAGGGAAGATTTAGAAGTCGCACTATCCGTAGTAACCGATCTGCCTTGGGATTACGATGGAATTTTCCAATCAATAAATTTTTGGCGAAAGCGTAATGTAAGTATTTGAAATCGAAGTGGTGTTCTATAAATGTTCTTTTATTAAAAAACGTGAGAGACGATTAACTTGAAACTTACTTAGAAATTCAGATAAATTTCACTCGAACGCCATAGTGTAATTCACTTGACCGGTCACTTATGTGAATTCATTTGACCCATCACTTAAAATTCAAATGAAATTACGTATGGCGAGAATTTACTACAGATGTCACTTACTTGTTAAGTGAAAATTATTTTGCGTGTAGATTATGAGTTAGTTTTACTATGTAAGCGGCTCGCTTAAATTAGTTAGAATGAATGTTGAATCTTTATTTGAAAGGTTGCCCATTCCTGTTCTAATTTGATGTCCGCTTCAAGGGCGAAACAAACTGCACTAATAATCTTTCTTAGAAATTCAAGGCCATAAACATAAAGAAGTGTATGGAAATGAAATCGTTTGCCCAGGTCAATCAGGAGGAATATGAAAAGCAGGAGTCTGAGGTGATTGATTTGAAGTACTTCGATAGTAGGTCATTCTTATATGAAGCATTTCACTGTATCTTACTAAACACATAATTTAGTGTGATCGAAATATACAAAGTAAATAGAAGAGAATACATAAAATCGAAAAAGGTACATCAAGAACCTGCCCTTTGTCGATCATTTTAAAATTTCTCTATTTCCTTGCATTAAACTTTAAAAAATGTAAGAAAAAATACAAAAATGCTCGTGAGCACGTGTTGTTATTAACATTCAAATTAAGCATGTAACTTAAAAATGTCATAGATTAAAGAAAAAAATGTGAGTCGCCCTTATTAAAAATATAAGAATAAATTATGACTTAATTTTGAAGACTTTTAATACAAAAAATCAAAATGAAAACAGCCAGAGATGCCCTCTTTTTATGTGGTGTGCCCGTACCATTTACGCCATCCAAACAACGCGTAATGGTATAAGGGCCACCATGTAATGCCAACTGGTTGCAATTTTACGATGCGTTTCGGTGGATTAACCATCATAAGTACATTTTCAATGACGAAAAACTTAGCTTACCCTGGTCCACCACAATGATCCCTCAACGTAAATGGGTGACGACTATTCAATGGCATTCCCTCGAAGCTCAATTAGAAATCTTACAATTTCTACCCATTTAATTTTGTTCATCATTGGCAGTTCAAATATAACGAATAAAAAAAAACAAATATCCGCTTCTGTACACATCAGCAAGACCGGATAGAATTCATTTTATTTTACCCGCTGCTCCGTGCACTGTCAACTTAAAAATATCATCCCAATTTTCTATTTCGGCTCACCTACGCACCGCGATTTTACACCGTGTGCTTTTCCGCTAAATTTTCTTTCCGCGCCCGGGCGGAAAAACAGCAGAGTTTCTACTCGATTCTCCACCGATTTTCCTCGGCCACTGAAAGCAGAAAGCAAACCAAAACAACAAAAAAAAAGAAAACATGATGGTGGGCACATTGAAATTTTCAGAAATCTGTTCAGTTCACCCACTTGTTTTCCACCCGCCTGTGACAGCGAATTTTTTTTTCGATTTTCTTTCTCGGGTGAGAAAATAGAACACGTTTAAAATGAATGTGTTTCGCATAAGATTCCGTGCACTGTTCCAATTAGGTTCACGTCTGCGTTCGAAAATATTGGATTTGAAAAGTGTTTCTGTTTGGTGATGTTTCTTTTTTTTTTTTGGTCTTCTGCAACCACATTTGGAATCCTTTCTGACTGAATCACACACATCCCGACCCAAGTAAAAAAGCGGGTGGGATCATAAATTTTGAGACAGAGATTTTCTCCTTGCCGTGGCAATGCACAGTTTTAGATCGTTTTCGGAGGTTGAAATCGTTCTGCCATGATTGTCATCACGTTCTAGTTATTCGAGTTTCGTTTATTGTTGGATTTGTGCATTTGCAATGGCGCTGTTTTATTGCCTTGAGAAAGACCGCAGGAAGGGTTTCAAAATTAGTTCGAGAATCTCTGATATTAAAAGAGCTTGAAGCGGCTAAATGCAGTTTTTTCGTAAAATGAATAATTTTGTTATTAAAATCAGTTTGAATGTATGAAGTCAACCCAAAACTTTCATGAGATATTTAGCTCATCAAATGTGAACTAGGTTTCAAAAGATAAAAATCTGAGACAAATGTAGTTATATTTATGATTCTGTACACAACACATTTTTTATTGAATTTTGCAAATGGATTTTCATTATTATCACATTTTTTGTATTGCGCCTCCGTGTTCAAAAGGTAGTAAGTAAACAGTGTTTGTTGATGAGATTTTGGAATATTCTAATTCCCTTCATGAAGTTGTATTTCAACTATGGTTTTCCCAGCATTTTTTTCTTAAACGAACACACACACACACAGGATCTCAGTTAAACTTCATGTTTTTTTTGAAGAGCTTAACATTCTACTTGAGACTAAAGCGGTGCATCTTTCAAGGATATAAAGGCTAGCATCTTATTAATGCAAACACCACCAGCCCACAGATGGAGGACTACGTATTTATGACATGACCGAGACTCGATCTCATGACCTCTGGCTTAGAAGACTTAAATGCTATCCTCAAAGCTACAGTCGGCGGCAATTTAAAAATGTTTGATGATTTGAATTTTGTCTGTAATTTCCGGATAAGTAGCACTGAAAATTTAAATCATGGATAACGGTAAGGTAAACAAGCTGGATAAACTCAAAATAAAAAAAATCAAGATTGTTCATATCTTGTTTGCAGAAGCTCTAACTTCCAATTGCCTGTGCAGAATTTCACTAAATAACTGTTAAGTTACTTTAAAAGCTAAGATTGAGTTTGATGACCATTTATCTACTGTGCATTTCAGAATTTTAAGCTACGTGAATTAAACGTAGAGGCATCTTTTTTGGAAACATTGCCACTACTTAGGGCTTGTGATATAGCTCAGTTGGCAAGTCAGTTGCTTTCTGAGCCTGTCTGTGAGTTCGAGCCCAAGAGTAAACATCGATCCCAGTTGTACCGGATAAGTTTTTCAATGACTGTCCGCCAACTTCATCGTTGATATACACCGAAAAAAATTTTGACTATAACGTGTCACTGAAACTGCAACCTTAAAAAGAAATCAACCTGTAATTAACAAAACCTGTAATTTTAAATTGTTTACCTTTAAAGTTAACGAAGATTAATTTATTATTACTGCAAATGTCCTGTAAAAAAGTTGTACATTAAAAATTAAATGTCACGAAATTATTTTTTCGACCTGTAAAATTAATGCTCCTTTTTGTTACAG
>NW_026597101.1:0-14182 GCF_029784155.1 Uranotaenia lowii | reverse complement strand
GTTAAAACCGGAAACATGTCAAAAAGTTTTTTTTCCGGCCACAAGTCGATCCATGCAGGGATTTAGAGGTTAGTTTAATTACAAGACCAAAAAAAGTGCGGAACTGGTTTTAAAGTTTTTGTAATGGCTAGAAAAATTGGATTTTATAAAAGCCATCCAAACAAACTTTGCTTGAATCGTCTGGCATGAAAGGTTCCTGGAAAATAATTTCTTTGATCACACATAAGAAAGTTCAAAATAACAGATTTTTATTCCGTTAAGATTGCATGTGAAGAGTTCTCTGTGTAACGATCTATTTTACCAATCTTGTCATTTTTAAGTCTTTTTTTTTCCTTTACTGATTTTTTTAAATTAATGGCACAAAAATGATAGATACATAGATGGCCGTAAGATCGGGGGGTTTGGGCGATAAACCCCCCGCCCTCATGAAGGTCCAAAAATGCCAAGTGATTTTTTTGTTGCTTAGCATAAAATTTGACATTTCTAATCAAATTTTGATTCAAGAGTAATAAGGCTGGAACAAATATCAATTTCTTCTTTAGTCACCCCTCTTTTCGAAATTTCCGAAAAACCCGAAGGGGGAATAAAGAAAGTTTAAAGTATTTTATGTAAATTTCGACAAAAGATCAAATATCCGAAAGATTACAAGACCAAAATATAAATCTTGGAAAATTGAAGTTTTTTCACCTTTTGTGTTCTTGTTTTCAATGAATTATTTGATAAAAAATAACTTGATTTATAGGTTTTGTGCAATGATATAGTATCCAATTTGGTTGCTTACAAGATCTCGTGAAATTTATTCCAATTTATTTGCTTTTCGCATTATTTTTTATTAACCCTTGCGATGTTCCAACTTCGAGTGACAAAAGAAAGATTTGAAATTTGTTCCGGCCTAATAGTGTAAAAATCTCTACCACAAAACCTCGAAAACTCATTTTAGGACCAAATTTCTACAACAATTTTTCAAAAAATTTCTCACTTGTTGATAGTAATTAAGTCCAAAATATTAAATCCCAACAAAGTTACAGTAAGCATACCAGATTTTCCAGATTTTTAACAAAATTTTCTCAATCTGTTTACAAATAAAAAAAAATCAGTTGAGTCCTTAGAACAATGTATCTAGCGCCCAAATATTTTTTTCTAAACAAATTTTGCCAAAATAAACAAAAATTTTATTTCTTGGTAACCTTATTATGATTCTGAATCGGTTGATGTGTTTCAATTGAATAAAAACAGTTTTCCACGTGTTTTTCATCTTGATTTTAATGGAATATTTCTGAAATTTGCCTGCATATTGGCTGGATTTTGGGGAAAGTTTTGAAACAATATGTCTTTATTTCGCCAGGCCTTTAGATTTAGGTTTTGTATTTAGGTTCATAGTGCAGAATTCAGACTTGGAACGAAATTCAAGATTGGCATTCGATTTAGCTAAAATTTAAGTTTTAAAATCAATACAATCAATGTTAGAATTTTATTAAAGATTTAAATTGAAGAAAATTATAAAATTTAAAATTCAATTACATTAAAATTTTGAATTTAATCAAAGTCAGTTATGGACACCAACCTGATCAAAATCACATTTAAAGAAGAATTATTTCAAAGAATTTATTTGTCGAAAAATGCAGCTTCAAATTTTAAAACTTTTGATCAAAGAATTCAAATTATGAAATTTTAAATAATAAATGATAATTTTTAATTTGTTTTTTATTATCCTCAGGTAAAAAGCCAGCAAGAAATTTTATTCAACATAATTTACATATATTGCAGATTTATTGAAATCAAAGGTTCTAACTAAAATTTTAATTTTTATTGATGCGTCTAAATTCTTTTTGTTTCGATTATAGTCATTTCTGTATCATCGTTAAACTCGCGATTTTCATCAATGATGCATTGAGCACACCAGTCATTGAAAAACTTTTCTGGAGGCAACTGACATATTTTTTTAAAGCTTCATGAAAAAAAAATTGGCAGGACTTATTTTCAAAAATAAATCATTTGTATTGCAAAATGGCTTCAATCTGAATACTTTATGAAACAATAGTTAGTCAAAAGTTTATTAAAAATTTACCAGAAGACATGCTTCTATCATAATTGTGTTGTATCATTTTTGTGTCATTTTTCGGGTAATGTTTTGGGTCCTTTTATAGAATTATTGAGAAGACTTGTGTCATTTATGTCTTTTGAAATTATACTGTTTGCGCACAAACCCGAACCACCTTAATGAGACCCAAAACTGATGCAGCATAAAAAGAGCAACCAGTCAATTGCAGGGAGCAATTTCCATATCGTTTAAAATGTGTTCTCCTTCTCTTACGCTCTTCATCGACAGTAGATCGACCGCCAATCAGCTGATGAAAGCATCAGAATTTAGCATCCACTGAAGTGATCGGACCTAGTTTCTTACCGTCAAAATAAACGTTTGAGTCAAAATTTCCCAAGTTAAGTCATTGCTTTAAGTTGATAATAAAGTGACCAAATTTTGAAGACAATAAAAGTTTTTGTGATCAATCCGCGCTTCTTAGTTGAAACCGAAAGCCAGAAGTTGAAACAAACTGCAACATTTGGTCCGAAACGAGCCGGATCGAGAAGCGCGTTTATTGATTGATGTTCAATTGTTTCCCGTGTGGATCGAGCGGGCTATAAAAGAACATCCAAAGGCTATTGTGTATACCCAAGCCAAGCCAACGCGAAAAGTGAAACCAAGCTGCCGGGTCGTCATTTTGTGTTGATAGCGTCGGATTCTTGTATGCTGGGCAAGGGATTTAGTTTTGAGTGAACCTCCCCTTCCCCCAAAGGATTTAGTGCACCCGTATCAGTCCCCCCCCCGCACCCTCAAGTGTGATTGGCAAATTATTGCTCTGAATAAACCCCTTTTGAAAGTGGATTTTTTGTGTTAAGTATTGTGCGTGGGATCAAGTTGGGTCAGCAGCAGTTGGGTGTTGCTGTTTAGGGACGAATTATACTGCGTGATTTCCCCTTCCCTCTGGGCTTCCCCCCCTGTGGCCAGCAAAAGAACTGCAGTGTACTGGTGTTTTTTGCGGTGTTGTGGCATTTGTTTTGCATTTCGTCGGTGTATTGTGCTAGTGAGGATTTCCTCAAGTGTACTGGGAACTCCCTCCCCTCTCTCGGGAACCAATACCCCCCCCCCCTCTTGAGTGGAAAACTCGAAAAAAAGTGCAAATAAACCAAAAATTATTGTTGGGTTCAAGCACCCAAAGTGCTCAGTGATATACTTTGGTCGAAGGTCCTTCCCCCGCCCGCGGGTTGAATTAGCCTTCCACTTCCCCCTCCCCCAGGGACAGTAAAACAGGGAACAGTGATTAAATGTGAAAAAAGGCAAGTTTTGGAGAATTTTCATCGTGATCTACGAGCTGTTGGCGGATTGCTGTTCGTTTGTGACCAGTTGGACGCACGGAACACCAGAACTTGGCAAAAACAACAAACTTTGGAATTTGATTATTTCACAACCCACCCGTCGCTCATCGATCGAAAAGGATAAAGGCTAAGTACTGTGTGCTCAGGTAAGTCTGTGGTGTAGACCTGTATTGAAGATCAGGCTGCTGGAACGAAATAATAATAATTTGCATGCTTGGTTTGCCATTCTGTGAGAGTCGGTAAGATTATTTCATCGGTATTTCTGTTGGTGGCTTGTTCGTCAACCGCGAAAGTTGTTAATTGTGCTGTTTGTGGAACCGTGGTACTGTGCAGTAGTGTTTGATTATCTTGTGGTTGTGCGTGCCCGGATAATCATGCCTCGAGAAGACTTACGACTTCTGGTGAAGCAGGAACGGAACCTGAGGAGCTTGATGGACAACATTCAAGAATTTGTAAATGAATACCAAGCGGAGCGAGATTATATTTCCCTGAAATACCGAATGGAGAAGTTGGATGATGTTTACGACAAGTTCGTTCGGGTGCGAGAGCAGATTGAGGTGATAACCGACGATGCAGACATGGCCATTGGCATTGAAGGCGACGAGGAACAAGCGGCCCTTGAACGTGCGATGCGAATCAGCGAGCGCGAAGAGGTTAACATGCGCATCATTAAGGACTTTGAAAATCGTTTTTTCCTAATTAAGCACAGTTTGGGAGTGCTAGAAGCAGCCGAAAGTGGTTCCAACATTCATCAAGCTAAACCACCTACAGTAGTCGATTCAAAACCCAGAATCAAGCTTCCCGAGTTGAAGCTACCGACATTTAGCGGAACGTTGCAGGAATGGATCACTTTTAGGGATACATTTACCAGTATGATTCACAACAACGCACACTTGTCCGACATTGAAAAGTTCACTTATCTACGAACGTCGTTGACAGATGACGCATTAACGGAAATAGGATCCATCGAATTAACATCGGCCAACTACAGCATCGCCTGGCAAACGCTTCAGAACTCTTTTGAGAATAGAAAACTTCTAGTGAAGTCGTACCTAGATATCTTGTTTTCAGTCAAACCTATGGAGAAGGAATCCTATGAGCAACTCAACAGAGTGGTGAAAGATTTCGAGACAACGCTTATGATGCTCCAGAAACTTGAAGTGCAAACTGACGGGATGTCCACCATTCTCCAACATATGGTGTGCCAGCGTTTGGATTGTGCAACTTTACAATATTGGGAATCTCACCACAATTCTAAAGAGGTTCCAACGTACCGGCAGTTGATCGAATTCTTAAAGGCGAGATCTATGGTACTTCGTAACATTTCGTTAGCTCATTCGAGTCAGGAGGATTCGAAAAAGCAATCACGTTTGCCGATAGTGAGTCACCCAGGTATCCAACAAAAGTTTACGTGTCCTTTTTGTGGTGATTCAATGCATTCCGTGTTCAAGTGCGCAAAGTTCATGAAAATGAAGGTGTCCGATCGTGTTGAGTTAGTGAAGAAAAGGTCTTTGTGTCTGAATTGCCTATCATCAGGGCACATCGCAAGATATTGTGTGAAAGGGTCATGTCAGAATTGCGGAAGAAGCCATCACACCCTCCTACACGCAGGCTTTCAAGTTTCACAGTTCAATTCAGGACAGTTACAAGCTGTACAGCCATCCGAAGTCAACGCGTGTCAACCACCACCACAGAACGAAACAGGAAGACCAGCTGATGTTTTTCCTAGTTCCACTCTCCAGAACCAAAACCATCCCTCATACAATCCCAGCCCAAGCATGTATAACCCCCCATCTTCAAGCACCACAGACAATCCTTCCACTAGCCACAGTTCTGTACTATCAGCCAATCCTACAACTTTACCTACCACTGTCCTGCTATCTACGGCAGTTTTAACGATTGGGGATAGATACGGGAATACCCTTTCAGCTCGAGCATTATTAGATTCAGGATCGCAGTTATGCTTCATGACTGAAAGGATTGCTCAGTCTTTAAAGTTTCAACGGTATCGAGAATATCTTCCGGTCAAAGGCATTGGGCAATCAAGCACCTGTTCCACTCAGTCGGTGTCCGCTTCGATTGGTTCACGGTATTCTGACTACCGCTCTACCTTGAAATTCCATGTTCTCCCAAAAGTTACTGCCGATCTACCAGTTAAAAGAATCAACATCAGTGATTGGAAGATACCTCCAGGCATTGACATGGCAGATCCCGGGTTCCAAAATCCAGGCAGTATTGATTTAATTCTTGGAGCAGAAGTTTTTTACGACCTGCTGTTGGAAGGACAGCACAAACTTGACAGCATTGGGCCTATATTACAAAACACGCGACTGGGTTGGGTTGTTTCCGGCAAGGTTCCCGAAGAATCGAGAGTTCAAGCAACGGTGTCAGCTTCTTGCACTGAAGAACGGGTTGATGAATTGCTGACTCGTTTTTGGGAGTTGGAGTCTTGCCAAACTCCTAGCACATTATCATTGGAAGAGTCTGCGTGCGAGAAGATTTTCGAAGAAACTACCGTAAGGGATTCATCTGGAAGGTTCGTTGTTAGGCTCCCTAGGAAAGATTACCTCATTCATCAGCTTGGAGAATCCAAGAGTCAAGCAGAGCGTCGTTTTTGGTCCTTGGAGTGCCGACTGAAATCTAATCCAGAACTCAAAGCGGAGTACAGCGCATTCATACATGAATATTTGGAGCTTAATCATATGACCGAAGTTATTGCCGAAAATGAGGAAGATAGTTTGATGCCACCGCCGTATTATATGCCACATCACCACGTTTTACGTCCGGAAAGCTCTACAACAAAACTACGCGTAGTTTTTGATGCGTCCGCTACAACGTCTTCCGGAATTTCGTTGAACCAAGCCCTGATGGTTGGACCTGTACTACAGGAAGATTTGCTGTCCATAGTTCTTCGCTTTAGGTTGCACAGGATCGCTATTACGGCGGATGTCGCTAAAATGTATCGGATGATTGATGTCTCTACCGAAGATCGCCGTCTCCAGAGAATACTTTGGAGGGATTCACCTGAGGAACCATTACGAACGTTTGAGCTTACTACTGTGACGTATGGCACCGCTTCCGCACCTTATTTAGCTACAAAATGTCTCCAACGGATCGCTGAAGATGGAAAGGAAAAATATCCCTCTGCTGCTAAGACACTTGGTGAGGATTTCTACATGGACGATTGTTTAACAGGCGCAGATACTGAAGAAGAAGGTATCAAAAAATGTAGTGAACTGAACACACTTTTGGCATCGGCAAAAATGATGCTAAGAAAGTATAACTCAAATAACGCAGCAGTTCTGTCGGTTCTTCCCGATCAGCTCAGAGACAGTCGGATCTCTTTGGAACTTGATACATCGCAGACGAAAATCAAGACTCTAGGCCTCATTTGGGATACACAATCGGATTGTTTTCATTTCTCTGTTCCTCAGTGGAATGCATCCCCTGAGATCAACAAGCGTCTCATCCTTTCCGATTTTGCCCGTTTGTTCGATCCCTTAGGATTAGTCGGTCCTGTGATAGTGCAGGCCAAGATATTTCTCCAGGGGCTCTGGAAGCAGAATTGTTCCTGGACGGAAACGCTTTCCGATTCTCTTCAGCAATGGTGGCTGGAATATCGGAGCAACTTGGCTGGGCTATCCAATCTACAAGTTCCACGATGGGTTGCCTATGGTTCGGAAATTATCTCTGTAGAACTCCACGGTTTTTGCGACGCCTCTACGAAGGCCTACGGAGCATGCATCTACGTTCGCTGTACAGGATTCAACGGCGAAGTTTGTGCCAATCTTCTTATTTCAAAGTCTCGAGTTGCACCTTTGGATGATGTCAAGCGTAAGAAAAAGAAAATGACTATACCAAGGTTAGAGTTGTCATCTGCACTCTTACTCAGCCACTTATACGAAAAGGTGTCGGGTAGTTTACGAATTTCTGCGAAATCTTTCTTCTGGACGGATTCAACCATAGTGAAGTGCTGGCTCTCTTCGCCACCGTCACGGTGGCAGATGTTTGTTGCCAACAGAGTCAGCGAAATTCAGCATTTAACTAAAGATGGAGTTTGGAATCACGTCGTTGGTTTGGATAATCCTGCGGACGTCCTATCTCGTGGTGCCACGCCTGAAGAACTACAACATCATCAGCTCTGGTGGCGAGGTCCGGATTGGTTGAAATTCTCATACAACGAATGGCCGAAAACTGCAGAAACCGATGAAGCGGAGTTTGAGCACACACTTCTCGAAGAGGCTACAGTCGCAGGACCCGCTCAAGTGGATCCACCGAATGAGATATTTCTATTAAAGAGTTCGTACACCAAACTGGTTCAAATAGTCGCATTCTGCCGAAGATTTTCTTTCAACTGTAAAAATAGAAACAGCCATCGCACAGGATTTTTAACAGTCACCGAAAGAGAAGAAGCTTTAAAAGTACTTGTGAAACTAGCTCAGAAAGAATGTTTTCCTCAAGATATTGCCGCTGTCAACTACACGGGTGAAGTGAAAAAGACTTCAAAGCTAAAATCGCTTCGCCCACAACTGGTTAACGGAATACTTGTAGTCGGAGGCCGTTTAGAAAACGCACCGATTGCTGTTGGAAGAAAGCACCCAATGATCCTTGATAATCATCACCCGTTTACGCAGCTGATAGTCAATCATTACCATCTCGCCATGTTGCACGCTGGCCCACAGCTACTCACTGCTTGTGTTCGAGAAAAATTCTGGCCACTTTGTCTGCGAAATCTTGCCAGGAAAGTTGTTCACAGTTGTGTACGGTGTTTCAAAATCAAGCCACGAGTTATGGAGCAAGTTATGGCTGATCTTCCTGTGGAACGTGTAACACCTGCACCACCTTTTACGCGAGTTGGCGTAGATTATTGTGGCCCCTTTAAGTATCGTTTCCCTATTCGCAACTCTGCGCCTCGCATGTGCTACGTTGTGATCTTCGTTTGTTTGGTGACAAAGGCTTGCCACATTGATATGGTTCAAGATCTAACAACCGATGGGTTCATCGCAGCCCTACGCAGAATGATTGGACGTCGAGGACAGCCAGAGCTTATTCTTTGCGACAACGCTACCAACTTTGTTGGTGCTAAAAGAGAACTCGATGTTCTGAGAAAAATGTTTAACTCCCAACGAGCAGCTCTTGCTCAAGCCGCCGCAAAAAATTGCATTGAGATGAAGTTTATTCCCCCACGAGCTCCTAATTTCGGTGGTCTTTGGGAAGCTGCGGTAAAATCAATGAAGTATCACTTGAAGCGTGTTATTGGCGCTGACATATACACCTACGATGAATTCTACACACTCCTGACCCAGATTGAGGCTTGTTTGAATAGTCGACCGCTAACACCGCAACGAGATGATCCAGCAGATCTTGAAGTTCTCTCTCCTGGCCATTTCTACGTGCACCGCCAACTAACCGCATTACCTGAACCTTCACTTGATGATCTTCGCGAAAATGTATTATCTCGATGGCAAAGAGTTCAACGTCACATGCAAACCATTTGGAAGAAGTGGTCAACTGCGTATCTATCCGACTTGCAAAACCGTGTCAAGTGGACAAGGCAACAACCCAATTTGAGAGAAGGTATGATGGTACTTATCAAAGAGGACAACCTACCACCGCTAAAGTGGGCACTTGGACGAATCGCTTCGGTCCATCCAGGAACTGACGGAAATGTACGCGTCGTAGACATTCGCACGGAAGATGGTATCAAATCAAGAGCCATCTCGAAAATTTGTTTGCTACCAATCAGGGACAACGCTGCAGAAAGGGAAGAGTAGAGTTCTGCTCCACCAAGGCGCATTTGGCGCGCCTGCGGGGGTCAGTTGGCCCCCGCAGCCCAGTTAAGTTATTTATATTTAAATTATGATCAAAAAAGCTTAAGGAATGTTCATACTCCATAGTGTCTACCGTGCCCACGGCGGTCGCTGACCGTCCGTATTGAAGAGTCCACCCATGAAGAGCCGAAGTCTACCAGATCCATAAACAAACCACATCATCCCTAAGGGCACGCTACCTCGCTGTATGAAAGTTGATTGAGCGTCTTGTAGTCTTGTGGAGGTTGAGGGACCTCCACACAAAGTTAAGTTTGTGTTATTTACACTATTGCTTCAGGGCATACACACTCCTTTCATCAGCAGGAAGTCGTGCCAACCACCGGATCTGGATACACCCGTTGTTCATCGTCATTTGCCTATTACATTCCACATCGCAGTCGTCGTACAAGATATCTATCAATCACCATCACCGAGCATCGTAGCAGCATCGGCGCATATTGCGCCCGCGGTGGCTCGAAGCCACCGCTTCAGGGAAGTCGTTAGTAAGTAATTTTTGATTGAATAAAAAAGCCCCTCTCATCTGATTCCAGAGTTGATGGGCCTCAGAGGCCAGGTACCGAGGTCAACGGTGCGTTTCCCGATCGCGTCCCACATCCACGATCGAGCGCACAGGCTACAACCCACAACCACAGCCACATCAAGGTTTGGAAAAATACAGTCCACAATAGAAGTAGGAGCAGATAAAAAAAAAAAAAAAAAATACACCTTAAAATCACCGGGTTTCCGTAGGGGAATGCAACATGTTTACGAATATTCTAAGACGTAGCTGAAGTCAAATATTTATAGAAGTTATTTTGCAAGGAACTTTATTGATATTGCTAGGCAAATCAAGGGGGCCGGTAATGTTTGCGCACAAACCCGAACCACCTTAATGAGACCCAAAACTGATGCAGCATAAAAAGAGCAACCAGTCAATTGCAGGGAGCAATTTCCATATCGTTTAAAATGTGTTCTCCTTCTCTTACGCTCTTCATCGACAGTAGATCGACCGCCAATCAGCTGATGAAAGCATCAGAATTTAGCATCCACTGAAGTGATCGGACCTAGTTTCTTACCGTCAAAATAAACGTTTGAGTCAAAATTTCCCAAGTTAAGTCATTGCTTTAAGTTGATAATAAAGTGACCAAATTTTGAAGACAATAAAAGTTTTTGTGATCAATCCGCGCTTCTTAGTTGAAACCGAAAGCCAGAAGTTGAAACAAACTGCAACATATACCTTTTTGCATTTTTTGCAATTTTGTTATTCTGTGTATTTTATGTAGTTTGGTGTCACTTTATGCAATTTTGTGTAACTTTTGTGGCATTTTAATACATTGTGTGTCATTTTGGATCATTTTGAGTCATTTTAAGTCATTTTGTGTCATTTTTGTGTCATTTTTGCGTCGTTTTGTGCCATTTTTTGTGACTTTTTTTTTTGTAATTTGGTTCAGTTTCAGTTTTATTGCATTATATATATGTATTCATGTTTCAATTAATGTGCCCTTTTGTGTAACTTTGGTTCCATTTACGTGCCATATTTGTGCCATTTTTGTGTTATAATTGTGTCATTCTTGTGTCATTTTTTGTTATTTTTCCGTCTTTTTGTGTCATTTTTTGTGTCATTCTTGTGTCATTTTTGTAACTTTTTCGTCATTTTGTTTCATTTTCATGTCATTTTTTTGCATCATTTGCGCCATTTTGAGTCATTTCGCGTCATTTTAGTGTCTATTTGATTTTATCTATGAGACATTTCTGAGTAATTTTTATGTCATTTTTGTGTCATTGTTGTGCCATTTTTGTGCCATTTCTGTGTCATTTTTATGTCATTTTGATGTCATTTTTATGCATTATTTTGGGTCCAATTATCGTATTTTTTTTGAGTTTTTTTTTATCTTTTTCAGATAATTTTTGGGTCATTTTTGTGTTGCTTAAGTCGTTTTATATGTCCTTTGGGTAATTTTGAATCATTTTAAAGTCTTTTTGTTTCCATTTATGTGCCATTTTTGTTTTGTATGTGGATCATTTTTAATGTCATTTTTGTTAAAATGTGGGTCATTTTATTGTAATTTTTATGACGTTTTTGTGACATTCTTGTTTCATTTTTGTGTCATTATAAGTCATTCTTCTGTCAATACGGAGCCATCTCGTAAAATTTTGGTGTATTTTTTGTGACATTTTTGTATCATTATTGTGTCATTCTTGTGTCATTTATTTGACATTTTTATGCCGTTTTTGTGTCATTATAGTGCCAATTTGGTGGCATTTAGGGATTTTTTTGTGCTATACTTGTATCATTTTTGTGTTATTTTTTGTGTCATTTTTGTAATTTTTGTAATTTTTGTCATTTTTGTAATTTTTGTAATTATTATCATTTTGTCATTTTTGTCATTTTTGTCATTTTTGTCATTTTTGTCATTTTTGTCATTTTTGTCATTTATGTCAGTATTGTCATTTTTGTCATTTTTGTCATTTTTGTCATTTTTGTCATTTTTGTCATTTTTGTCATTTTTGTCATTTTTTGTCATTTTTGTCATTTTTGTCATTTTTGTCATTTTTGTCATTTTTGTCATTTTGTCATTTTTGTCATTTTTGTCATTTTTGTCATTTTTGTCATTTTTGTCATTTTTGTCATTTTTGTCATTTTTGTCATTTTTGTCATTTTTGTCATTTTTGTCATTTTTGTCATTTTTGTCATTTTTGTCATTTTTGTCATTTTTGTCATTTTTGTCATTTTTGTCATTTTTGTCATTTTTGTCATTTTTGTCATTTTTGTCATTTTTGTCATTTTTGTCATTTTTGTCATTTTTGTCATTTTTGTCATTTTGTCATTTTTGTCATTTTTTGTCATTTTTGTCATTTTTGTCATTTTTGTCATTTTTGTCATTTTTGTCATTTTTGTCATTTTTGTCATTTTTGTCATTTTTGTCATTTTTGTCATTTTTGTCATTTTTGTCATTTTTGTCATTTTTGTCATTTTTGTCATTTTTGTCATTTTTGTCATTTTTGTCATTTTTGTCATTTTTGTCATTTTTGTCATTTTTGTCATTTTTGTCATTTTTGTCATTTTTGTCATTTTTGTCATTTTTGTCATTTTTGTCATTTTTGTCATTTTTGTCATTGTTTGTCATTTTTGTCATTTTTGTCATTTTTGTCATTTTTGTCATTTTTGTCATTTTTGTCATTTTTGTCATTTTTGTCATTTTTGTCATTTTTGTCATTTTTGTCATTTTTGTCATTTTTGTCATTTTTGTCATTTTTGTCATTTTTGTCATTTTGTCATTTTTGTCATTTTTGTCATTTTTGTCATTTTTGTCATTTTTGTCATTTTTGTCATTTTTGTCATTTTTGTCATTTTGTCATTTTTGTCATTTTTGTCATTTTTGTCATTTTTGTCATTTTTGTCATTTTTGTCATTTTTGTCATTTTTGTCATTTTTGTCATTTTTGTCATTTTTGTCATTTTTGTCATTTTTGTCATTTTTGTCATTTTGTCATTTTTGTCATTTTTGTCATTTTTGTCATTTTTGTCATTTTTGTCATTTTTGTCATTTTTGTCATTTTTGTCATTTTTGTCATTTTTGTCATTTTTGTCATTTTTGTCATTTTTGTCATTTTTGTCATTTTTGTCATTTTTGTCATTTTTGTCATTTTTGTCATTTTTGTCATTTTTGTCATTTTTGTCATTTTTTGTCATTTTTGTCATTTTTGTCATTTTTGTCATTTTTGTCATTTTTGTCATTTTTGTCATTTTTGTCATTTTTGTAATTTTTGTCATTTTTGTCATTTTTGTCATTTTTGTCATTTTTGTCATTTTTGTCAATTTTTGTCATTTTTGTCATTTTTTGTCATTTTTGTCATTTTTGTCATTTTTGTCATTTTTGTCATTTTTGTCATTTTTGTCATTTTTGTCATTTTTGTCATTTTTTGTCATTTTTGTCATTTTTGTCATTTTTGCCATTTTTGTCATTTTTGTCATTTTTGTCATTTTTGTCATTTTTGTCATTTTTTGTCATTTTTGTCATTTTTGTCATTTTTGTCATTTTTGTCATTTTTGTCATTTTTGTCATTTTTGTCATTTTTGTCATTTTTGTCATTTTTGTCATTTTTTGTCATTTTTGTCATTTTTGTCATTTTTGTCATTTTTGTCATTTTGTCGGTTTTGTCATTTTTGTCATTTTTGTCATTTTTGTCATTTTTGTCATTTTTGTTATTTTTGTCATTTTTGTCATTTTTGTCATTTTTGTCATTTTTGTCATTTTTGTCATTTTTGTCATTTTTGTCATTTTTTGTCATTTTTGTCATTTTGTCATTTTTGTCATTTTTGTCATTTTTGTCATTTTGTCATTTTTGTCATTTTTGTCATTTTTGTCATTTTTGTCATTTTTGTCATTTTTGTCATTTTTGTCATTTTTGTCATTTTTGTCATTTTTGTCATTTTTGTCATTTTTGTCATTTTTGTCATTTTTGTCATTTTTGTCATTTTTGTCATTTTTGTCATTTTTGTCATTTTTGTCATTTTTGTCATTTTTGTCATTTTTGTCATTTTTGTCATTTTTGTCATTTTTGTCATTTTTGTCATTTTTGTCATTTTTGTCATTTTTGTCATTTTTGTCATTTTTGTCATTTTTTGTCATTTTTGTCATTTTTGTCATTTTTGTCATTTTTGTCATTTTTGTCATTTTTGTCATTTTTGTCATTTTTGTCATTTTTGTCATTTTTGTCATTTTTGTCATTTTTGTCATTTTTGTCATTTTTGTCATTTTTGTCGTTTTTGTCATTTTTGTCATTTTTGTCATTTTTGTCATTTTTGTCATTTTTGTCATTTTTGTCATTTTTGTCATTTTTGTCATTTTTGTCATTTTTGTCATTTTTGTCATTTTTGTCATTTTTGTCATTTTTGTCATTTTTGTCATTTTTGTCATTTTTGTCATTTTTGTCATTTTTGTCATTTTTGTCATTTTTGTCATTTTTGTCATTTTTGTCATTTTTGTCATTTTA
>NW_026597100.1:0-87066 GCF_029784155.1 Uranotaenia lowii | reverse complement strand
TTTTTGGCATAATTTTTTTTACTACATTTGTCGTGTTTTATTCAAAATTTTGTCATTTATCTCTTTTTTGTTTGTCATATTTTTGTCATATTTTAAATTTTAGTAATATTTTTAATATTTTTCCACAGTTTTGTTATATTTTTGCCAATGTGACTTTCTTTTTATAACACTTGTCATATTTTTGTTTATTTGTTTCAGTGTTTTTTTGCAGTTTTCTCAAAATTTTTGTTAAATTTTTGTCAGTCATTTTTTATCTACTTTTTGATCCCTTTTACTCATTTCTTATATTTTGGATGGATCATGCGATTTTCACTTATTTACTGCATTTTGAATAGAGCGGAAACCGCCATCTTTTATTTCAAAATGGCGTTGGACAGCCAAATTCGACTTCTTACTTATTGAGTACTTTCATCCAATACCCATATTGTGGGAGTTTCATGTGTTTTTCAGTCACTTCCAGCATTTTAAAGTTGAGTGGAAGCGGCCATATTGGATTTCAAGATGGCGTCGTATAGCAAACTCCAACTTCTATCCGTTCAGCCCCTTCACCCTATACACATATTGTGGGGCTTTCATATGCCACCGGTCGTTTATTGCCAGTTAGAATTTGTTTCAATTGAAAAAGACTGAAACCGCGTTTTTTTCGAAAATCCGCGCTAAAAAACCGTGCATTTTTCATTACCAACACAGAAACGGCTTAATAAACTGTTGAAAAAGATTTTTTAGATAAATCATTTTACGATAAAAAATATCCGAGAGAATATTTTCAGTGTCTGTCCGGATGAACAGGATGAACTCGCGCGATCCAGCCGGGTCTTCGCATGAAAATTCGCGTGCACTGTGGCCGGTCGATGTTTTTTTCAACGTGTTTCAATGAGAAGCGGTTTGCCGCGCGAATTAGAAATTCGCTTCGCACTTCGCTTCGCGCTCACTGTGAATTCGACCATAGGTCTTTCGACGCTGCATTGTGATGCAAAAATCTTCGGTTGCGTCGCGTCAGCGTTTTAGTACTCGACGACGGCGTTGACAGCTGACGCGACGCGACGTTCGACGCTGTATTGTGTTTCTGCCTTTAAACGTACATTATTTAGATAGGTATTAAAATTTTCACCAACTTCAAGAAATACTCAGAGATTTGAACCACAAGAGTTGGAGTTGGTTCCAACTAGCGATGTACCGAATAGTGGTAATAGCGATTATTGACCTTTTCAACTATTCGGTCAAACGAATGCCCCTCATGTTTTTCAGTCTATCATTTTTAACCAGATGATGTTTTACAAGATTTTCTGCAGGTTGAGGTCTTCCTGATTTTCAAAATGTCACCAGCAACTAAAAGGACATCAGATGACTTGTCGCTGCTAACGAGTTTTTCACCAAAGAGAATGTGAAACTTGTTACAAAGCACGTCGAAACAGGCCAAGCAAATTGAAATTATTTATTTAATATGGAAATAGATGAAATTCGAACTTGAGCAATTAGAATAGTTGTTTAAAAGAACGATGTGATCATCATCATAATCTTAGGCATATTATACTTTCTATCACACGGTCGAACAATTCAGGACGATTTTTGTAAAAATTGAAAAAAAAGAAGGGCGAAACGATGATCAAATTATAAAGCTATCTTCAGTGGAAGATACACCAAAAATGTTTTACTGAAACCGTAAGTTTTTGTTGATTGTGTAGCTTTTTAATTTTACTTTTGGATATTTTGTAAATTCTCCAAAATGATTTGAAAAATTTGACAGCTAAGCTATTGAATAAATTTTTATTCAATATTTAATTCGGCCGAATGCTTAGCTCAGGTATTCGGCCGAACGAATATTCGGTACTTCTCTATTTAGATCCAACAAATGAGTATGAAAATGCAGGCCCATTAAAATGCGAAAGCAGCATCTGCGTAACCCAAGAAGTTTCAAAGTGGCACCGCACCTTGAACATTGAAAATCATGTTAACACGTGTTAACCATTTGTAATTTACTACTGTTCCCGTAAATAAAAATCACAATTACAATTACTTAAATTTACAAGCATCGATAAAATCTTAGAAGGAACACAAAAAACGTTGCATCTGTGGATAACGTTGTTATGTTCAGAAGCGATCAAGTGAGATGACATAAAAACGAATCTGCAACTAAATTAAGGAAAATACTTTTAAAATACGTTCAACTGATTAATCGATTAAGTGGACAGAACATTTTCGGATGCAGTTTTTTTGTAGACATACGGCCGTATTTGCCGATTTATATTTTACAATAATATGTTTTGTGCGCTACATCGAGAAAATGCAGGCAAAATTAAATAACCAAACTTGTAGCATTCCGTTTAATGTGTAACGAAATTGTAATTGCACATTCAACAGAATGCTACAAGTTTGGTTATTTGTTTAACTGACTAATTGTTTCTCGGGTCGTATGTCGGTTGGCATTGGCATAATGTCATATGGCATAATGTCGTTTGACAAAATGGCCGTATGGCATAATAACCGTTTGGTATAATATCCATTTGACATACGTCTTATATGCTAAACGATGATTATACCAAATCGCATTATACCAAATGGTATTACGCCAAAAAGCATTATGCCAAACGGGATACAATCGTTTATCGAACTTTTACAATTATTTCCTTAAGTATTACCGGTTTTTCGGTAAAAAACACTGAGAGTCCGATAAACATTGTCGAACTTTTAGTAATACCAATGAAAAATCGTTAAACTTCAAAAAGTTTGTTGAGTAATATTGGGCAATTTCGGTTATAATTGATAACATGATTTGAAAAAAAAATAGACCAGTTGAGTAAAACTTCAATTATTTAGAATCTCAAAACTTAAACAACTCGATACCTACATCAAAAATATTAAATTTCTAACTCACCTCTTATCGGCTAACAAAAGAAAATCATTGTTCAACGAACGTATTAAAATTATTTCACCAACAACGCACCGAAGGCCAAGAGTGAAATTTTTCAAATAACAAAGGAACCGGTGTGTAAAGAAACTTCGAGCAGCACATATTTTCACGAATGATGACTTTTAGAAACGATTTAAATTGATTTCCTTTTATTTTTGGTCTCCACGCTCCACACACAATTATTTTCACTTTTATACCGCTTGTCTGCTGATGCTTTTTATCAGCAATCACGCGTCCAACAAACACAAAAACAATTACATATTATTTTGCTACCAAGAAAAACCGTTGAGTCATAAACACGAACAACGTCAATCCAAAACGCTGAAAACCACAACCAACCGAAACAACTGACACTCCTAGACTGAACGACGGAACATATCCGCAATGCACTCGAAGAGAATATTGCGGAACATGTTTAACGGAGCGAGCATAAATTCTCGCCAATTTTCACGCTTTTCTCATCCACTCCAGCAGTTGGTACGAGAACCGCGAGAGGCGGTTGCATAAAAAATCAAAACAATCAAGCATTTTCTCTCTCGTTGCTAACGACAGCAACAACGCGGTGAAGGGTTGCCATTTAAATCCTTGAATTCGATACGAATGTAGATCTCAAAATCGTGTTTTTGTTATTTAGAAGAAAACAGAAGGAATACCGTCTGTGTGGATATAGAGCCTCAAGTTTTGCATACTTTTATCAATTGCATGAATAAAATTCATAATTAAACTAAAAAAAAATGTTCACTGTTTCAGTCTTATTGCAGCGAAATCAGATGTTTTAAAATGAAAACAAAGGCTTGCTAACGGCGTGTTTGTAAACTGATTTGTTTGGGTGATGCATCGATTTGTTTGGTAGTTGTCAAATCACCTTCCAATACTTTTGCCTACAGTTTGTTTAATTAACGAACGCCAACATCGATAGAAAAAATCACTTCGATAGAAAAAATCAATTTACGAACACGCCGTAAATGATGAATTCTATCTGATTGGGTAGCTATAGAATCAACCCAATGTTTCGTGACAATTGTCAGTGATTTCTTTTAGATTGATTTCTGCTGCAGAGCTTGATCCATTATCAACAACCGTCAGAAATACGACAACATTTTATCGGACTCAACTGGATCTGACGTTTTTCATGTTCGCCAAAATTTAAAAAATGTAAAGATAACACTTATTTTTACGTTCCAGTAAGTAACCGTGTAAAATGACAGAAGAGCGAGTGTCTCCACTCTCATTCTCCTATTTTCTCTACGTGAGGGAGCACACTCACACACAGGGATGCCAACTGTTTTTCAGAAATGTCTGGAAGATTTTCAAAAAAAATTCTGGAAAAGTCTGGATAGCGAACTTTCTAGGTGATGACCTTTTTTTTTTTTTGGTCGCCAGATCGCAATATTGCATTCTAGGGAATAACACTTATTACTTCATAACCATCATACATTCTATACACATATCAATGCCTGAGGTTAATATGTTGATATCGGCTATACTACGTTTTATGCGTTACTTCCTGTTGATAGAATTTCGTGGCATTCCTCACTCTTCAAAAACTAATTCGAATCATTTCCTGCCACTTTACAACCAAAATTTTGAATGTTCATGTCGAAACTCAAAAGTCTGGAAACATCTGGAAGAAATGACAAAAGTCTGGAAGTTTGGAAATTTAAAAAAAGTCTGCCAAAAGTCCAAAAAGTCTGGAAGATTCCAGAAAAATCTGGAAGGTTGGCAACGCTGCTCACACATTGGAAAGAGAGTTCTAAAAACCGGTAAATCGCGTAAACCGGTGATGTGTTGTTTACGTTTTTTTTTTTTGCTTGCATTGTGCAGTTATGTGCTTCGTAAATAGCCGGCCGCGTAATTCTATGCTAAATACATGATACATAAATCAATTATGCTGAGCTTTCTTTCCGCATGTGAACACTGCTAATTCAGGTTTCGGCATGTATTTTGAAGATCGCGCAGTGATGTTTATTTCAGAATACCGACGCAACGGATTTGGAAATTTTAACATGGATTAGACAGGTAGGTTATTTAATTCCCGCTTTGATAAATAGTTTCTTCAAACTTGAAAAATGTGAGTTATGGCATGGCATTAATTTCTTGAAATGCTAAACTGGGACCTGAAACCTGATCTACTTATGTTATCTGAAAACTAAGTTGAATTTGAAAGAACGATGAAATTGTCAATGGTAAACATTTTATTGGTGTTGCATGTTTTATGCGAACGGCAATATGTAGTGCCTTGTTTACAAAAATTGGCGGAAAAATAAACCGGCCTGCAATTTGGCGGTAGAGGTTGGAATTCCGTATTGTTACATACAAAAATCTCCATATATCATGAGCGGATCTGGAGGGGTGCTAAACGGGATGACTTCCCCGCCACATGTGGAACTTAAATTGCTTGTTGATGGAGACTCGAATTTTAAAAATGTTTCATTCCGAAGAAATGTACAAAACCTTGGAAGTCATAGAACATTAGATAAAATTTTCTAATGTGTTAATAAATTTTTCAGTAAACCACATGACCTCCAACAACGAAACTATCTTAATATTATCAAAACAATTACCCATTCCCATCTCATGTCCAATCATTCATTATTCCTTGAATGCGGTACTCTATCATATAAATATTGCTGGTAGCAATTTGTGTGGCCGTGGCCAAGATAACCACGACATCGAGCATGTCGTTTGGTCATGTGAGGTCCATCTAGCGCCTAGAGCGAATTTAATAGACTAAATCAGCCTGCACCCCAGTAAGAGATGTCCTAGACATTGATTACATGTTCGAAATATACTTTTTCCTAAAAGCTATAAGTTTTTAATTATATAAATCATTTTATTTTCATATTTCCCTATCTATTTCCTGTTCTCTTCAAAAAGAGAAAAAGTTTTGTAAGTTCAGGGAAGGTTTCTAAAAGAAACTATAATCTAGACCTAAGTTAACAGTTGTAAACATACAAAACGAGTTTGGCTACTTAAGCCTCAAGGTACGAGCCGTTCCAAATAAAGAAATTACAAAAAAAAATACCCATTTACTGAACAAAATCAAATAAAACTTCTCGAACTTCAGTATAATGCAACTAAAATAAAAGAAAAAAAAACATCTCAAAAACTTTTTTTTTTTTTGTAAGATATTTATTAGGGACGAATGCCTCCTGTGGAGTTAAAATCCCTTTAAAATAAATAAACATATAAGATATTTTTAAGAACATTCATTTGCTATCTTCAACTTGAAATTTGGAACAAAATAAGAATTTATATTTAACCAATATTGCAAAAAAATATCTTAGTAATCAGTCAAAGGAAAATAAAAAGTCATCCATAAAAAGTCAAATGAAGAATCAAAAAGGTATGAAATGTGTTATAAATTAAAGTTGGTTGTATAAAACGGACTCTCATTTTTGAGTTGAAAAAAAGCGAGTCAGTAAAACGTGGTAAAACCTAATTTTTAGGATGAGTAGGGTCAGGACGAGGGTACATTACCTTAAAACAGGGGTGAGCAACCTTTAGAAACAATGGGTCAATTAGAGTTTTTTCCTTGGCGGGCCGCACTTAAAGTAACACTGACTTTTTTTTAATAACATTATTTACTCATGCTGACCAATCGCTGTTAAGTCCTTTTTTGCCAAATTGGTCATTGATTGATAATTTACAGATTTTTATGATTTCTTTATTCGAAACGGCTCATGTCTTTAGGTTTAAGGAGCCAAATTGCTTGTGTACGTCTGCAATTGTTTATTTAAGTCTATTTCACCACTTCACTGAAGAGAAAAGAAGTTAGATAGGCAATTATGGAAAAATTAAAAGGATTCCAGAACAAGATCTATAGCTATAAGGTAAATGTAGATTTAAAACATGAAGTCCAAGTCTATCACAGCTAACACACACATCACTGGAACGTTGAGTGGTTTCCCTCGGGCCTTAAGGGAATCTATTAAGTTCCCTCTGGTGACATTTCCATAATATCAGTGAACAAAAAAATAAGAAATCGATCTGAAGGAATCAAAAATAAGCTCAGATTGAACGAGTACAGCTCTCAAAAATTGAAATAAATTTCACATTCCTTTACAATATTTTTTTTTCTTGTTTAGGATGTTTATTTTAGAACGTTGGTAAAAGAAAATGAGCTTTGATTGTATTTGCCTCGACGTAGGTACTTACATATGAGGACCTTAGACCCAAAAGGGTAGGGGAGATAAGGGCAGAACGAGCACCCGGGACATAATAAGCACTCCTCTTTTCTGTTACATTATACGGCTAGTAGCATCATCCGCCAAACAAAGCACTAAAAACATAATGTATGAGCGTGTGTGAATTGTTTGAATTCTACAAACAGACCTAGATTAATTTGTTATTGCTTTGTGTGATGGATCTACGCCTCACCGTTTAGTGGCCACTATGCCCCTATCTCGTATGAGTGCCAAATTGATCGATTTGATTTAATAATTCCAAACGACTCTTCATAATTAAAACTACAATTGGTAGTTTCTTGAGATTTTTAGAATTTTATTTAAAAAAGTTCTACGTTTGGTTGAAAAATATAAATTTTAGATAAATATACGCAAAATGGCCGAACACATCAAATTAAAAACGTGTTTTCTCGAAATTAACTTAAACTTAAATTAAACTCGAAAATTAATCTTTTTTTAATCCTTCGAAAGCACGTTTTCTGCGATATTTTAAGTCTTTCATAAGCTTTTATGCACATATACCCCTTTGGCTCCAAGAACCTCATATATGTTTTTTGAGCCGTTATCATAATTAAACGATTTTAATAATGATTAACAGTTTTTATTAAAAAAAAACCATTCTCTATTCTCCAAAAACTCGCCTATTTTTTCCCTAGGAAAGATAAACCCAGTGATAAAACTATCCCGTCATCACTCGACTATAGTCTATAGACTATATTTTCTCAGAAAAAAGGCAATCGCCTGAGTTGAATATTCAGAAGATATTTGTCTAATTTCTGATCAACACGACTGAATTTCAAGATTCACAACAATTATATCGCCGATACTGCTTTAGCTCATCCACCCAAAAATAATAAAGAAATTAAGTAGAAATCCAGCTTGATAATTAAATCTGAAAATTCGGTTATTTCAATTGCAATTTGTTAGGTTTTTTTTATTTAAAAATAGTACAGAAATTAACCCTTTATTCAATATTTTTTTATTTCATTTTTAAAATATACAAAAAGTTTGGAAATATTGAGTGTATGAAGAAAAAAAAACGATTTTTCACTTTTCTCATAAATTATTCGTTGCAAAATTGTTACTTTTTCTTAAAAAAATAGATTTCCAAAAGCATCATACCAAAGAAATTTGTTTTTAATAATCTTATTTTAGAATGAAATTTATTTTTAGAAATTGAAGAATACTAACAAGAATTATTAATAATTCGATATTTTCGAATCACGATTCAGAAAATACTTCAAAAAAGTAATAAAATATTCAGTTTTAAATTCATTGCAATTATTAACAAACACTTTTCTCAAATAAATCTTTGGATTTCCAAACGTATTTTAGCGAAATGAGATCATTAATATTTAGTTGAAATTCTTGCGCTAGATGCTCAGGAAAAATATTGTAGATAACTTGAAGATTTTTTTTTACATTTTCTTCTACAAAAATGTGTTTTTTTTTTATTAATGAAGTGAAATTTATGTATATCGAAAGATTCTTCAAAGAGTCCTTTTAGTGATAATTAAACTACCAAATAAACAAATGACGAAAATTATCTTTTTATAAATATTTTATCGCAGTGAATATTAAAAATTCGCAGATTGTTTTACAAAAGGATGTATAAGCTGTATAAAACGATATCAAAATAAGTTTTCACTTTTCTTCTTCAATTTAGATTTTTCAAAATACAAACCTTTAATTTTGTCACAGGAAATTTAAAGGGAAGGCAAGGAGCAGTGTGCAGCAAATGTGGAAGTCTCATTTGCAATTGAACCCCTCCCTCTATCATCACCCCCTCCCTTCGCTTTCTCAAAATGAACGTTATTTGACAGATATTCACGTTCCCTTTATGGTCTGATTTTTGAAAATTTGGAAAATCACACCACTCCAGAGGCAGCTCTAGGACCGCCCCTGTATTAGGTTATGTCTCGAATTTTGCAAACCGCCCATTCTGAGAGCTGAAATTTTGCACAGGTCAGTATTTTGGGGCATGCTACCCAAAATACTGACCTGTGCCAAATTTCAGCTCTTTCAGACTTGATTTATAGAGGCACCCCTCGCTCAAAATTTCGGATTTTACCCTAAAAAATCAGCAAAAAAAAAATTTGAGATAATTACAGATCTCGAAGTTTTATGCATTTCTAAGTCATTGGCATCGAAATTAAAATTTCGGTTGCTCAGATTTTACTTTGGGCCTCCCCTTTGGTGATTTTTAAAGGCGAAAATGCCGAAAATTTGAGCGCTCTGAGGCACCCCTAAATCAAGTCCGATTGAGCTGAAATTTTGCACAGGTCCGTTTTTGGGCCAATCTACAAGATGTAGGTATATGGTCGGTTTTTGAAATTTAATTTTGAAATTTTCCCATACATCTATTGCTAAACCTAATGTATGTACGTATGTATGTAGTTAAACCGACCAGTGGATGATAGGCCTCTGACCCGTGTCGATGCGATAAGTCTCAAACTCAAACAGCTGCAATTTGGAATTCTCTGGGTCTAATTTCTCCAAATGTCTTTTGTTGAGTTTTGTTCGAATTGGCTGACCGTTTTTGAGCTAGGGTAAATGAGCCTAATTTCGCTATATTTTGTCAGAGGTTTTTAGATTTGATATTATTGCGCCGAATCTTTAATACTTAGATATACAATTTTTTGGTAACTAAATTCCAAATTTTTTTCTGAACTCTGTTTTGGTTTGAAATAATCATTTCAAGCCTTAATTTACGAAAAATATCATGTTTTATAAAGTGTGTCGATGTTCCTAATATGGCACTAATTGTTCCTAATGTTAACATATGGGTGTTCTTAATGTTAACATATGAGGAAAAATGTATCCGCGTACCCAAATGTTATACTTTTTGTTCCTGATTTTGCATATTGGTCTGTTTTTTTAATACTTTAAAAAGAAAAATCTTAAAACTCACCTTTTTATAAATATAACAACGTTTTTGGAATATGAATAGGGAAATAAGAACTATTTAAATCCTACACAATATTCCTTTACGCTAGTTTTGAAGAAAATAGTGAATATTGAGCTCATTTAAATTCAAACAAATTTCCAATGGATACATTAATTATATTTCAAAAAGTAGAAAATTCATTGTTATGGATACAAATAAGTTCAGTTAAACAGAGCATCATGCAACAGCATTGTTAGATGCAACATTTGGGTACCATAACACTAATTTAACTTTTATTTTAATATAATTGATTAAAATTATCATTTAATGATAAAAAAACGATGAAGTCATAGTTTCTCACATCGTGAGAGAGTTTTATGAAGTTTTTTAATCTCATAGAAAATTCGAAACATCTAAATTTTTACATTTCTGATGCCGTAAAAAACTTTACACAATGGGACGGATTGACATAGTGATATTACCTACAAACTTTATATGGAACTTATTATCCTACATCACCACTGTTGGTGTATGAATATTTTTCGAACAATCATTTAATTTTTTAAAATAAATATTTTTAAAATTCCGTTACCAGTCTGGTCTAAAATGCATCGACATGCAAATCAATGACTCACAGTTTAAATCTTGTTTTCATATGCTAGAATATGATGTAAAATTTTTGTAGTATTATTTATCCCTAAATGCATCAGCACCCTTCTGCTTTCTTTTAAAGAAAAAATATAAACTTTAATTCTAACAAAATCTTAAATAACTGCAGATCGTGCTTCATGCGTAACGACATCACAAATATGTCAAAAACTTTTCAAAACTTTTTGTTCGATTTTTCATTACGAACAAAGGTTTTTGCAACTTAGATACCCCTTTTTCTTAGTATGGTGAAAATCGGAAATCGCGGGTGTAAATTTAAAAATAACTGGTGAAACAAATTATTTTTCTGACTACGTTAATTTGATGTCCCAATAACCTTAAAACTTTTGATGTACAAACGGTAGGATTATCAGTGGACATTAGGGTTTAAGAAGCAATTGAAGTTGAAAAGTGTTGCTTGATGCCCCAAAAGACGGTATACAACGTATTTTATTGAGATTTTTTTTTAATTTTTCCTTTCGATTCTGTTCTCATTAAGAAGCTCTCTGTAACTTGATGGTTTCCTTCTGTGTCGCGAATGGTGCGTTCCTTACAACCTGGCGAAAATATTTTTTCAACATTTTAAGCTTTGAGATATAGTGAAGTAAAAAAAATCATGTTTTATTAGTTCAAAACAGTTTATTTTAACAGATCGTTGAAAATTATGTTAAAACTCATTTCTTTCAATCAAATTTATTTCAAATACATTCTATGATTTTGATATAGTTTGGAAAACTTTGACTATGTCCATAATTAGGAACACATTGAAAATAGTGTTCCTAATTGTGGACATATGCTTTTTTTAGTTTTTACACGAACAAAACATCGTTCTAACATACTTATTACTTAAATCATTATAAAAAACAATCCGACAAAAAATTTCAAAAAAATCGTTTGACAAATTCAGCTTTAATCTTCTATTTGTAAACAGGTGTTTTTTAAGAAATTTGCTAACAATTCCATTCAATTTGGACATACTTGGAAACAATCCGGATTTTACGAAAAATCTTGTGAATTAGAAAGCTATTTTGTTTGTAAAACGAAAGTTCACATGGTCCTTTACATTATCATTGTTTTTGATAATTGTGTTAAGTGAAAAATAACGTCAAAAACAGGCAAAATCGAACAGTATGTTAACATTAGGTACACATGCCACATTAGGAACACTTACCCTACGTATTGGAAAGTAGAGTAGTTTTTTTTCGAAAAAAAACCCGATCAGGAGAGAATATCAAAATAATAACTCAAACGTATCTCAACAAAATATTTTCATCTGATTCAGTTATAATTAAGTACTCCAAATTTTCGATTTTAAGTTTCTCCAATCTGAATTATATATTATTCTGATTGACAAACTTGAATGGGGTTGAGCTCATATTCAATGATCAAGATTTTTTTCGGATTGTCCTAAAATAAAATGATTATATCTTATTTTGATATACGTATAACTTTTTCTGAAACACGGACATCGAAGTCAACGGCTCAAACCTTACATTAACGAGTTTCGCTCAACCCGATCAGGAGGGAAAAACTAAATTATATTAAGATGAGATATTATGATACTAATATTTTTCCTATCTAAATGAGTTATAATTTAGTACTCGTAGGATGTTAAAATATCTCAAATTATATTAAAAAATCTATGCGATCATAGCCAAATTATATCAATTTTAGATATGCTCCTTACAAGATTATATCTTGTTCAGATAGCATAGTTTGATATTGGGCAGAACAAAATCTATCACAATTATAACTTATCAAGATATGAGGGCTTCGAGAAAATGTTTTAGTGGAATGTCAATAAACCACATTATTTTCTATAACCGTGCTCCATTTTTGATTTCCTAAAACTTGGATTCAATTTTATGAATCTGTTGAGCGAAACTCATAAACGTACGGTTTGGGCCGTTGACTTCGATGTCCGTGTTTCAGAAAAAGTTATACGTATATCAAAATAAGATATAATCATTTTATTTTAGGACTATCCGAAAAAAATCTTGATCATTGAAAATGAACTCAACCCCATTCAAGTCTGTCAATCAGTATAAGTTATGATTCAGATTGGAGAAACTTTAAATCGGAAATTTGTAGTACTTAATTATAACTGAATCAGATGTAAATATCTTGGTGAGATACGCTTGAGTTTTTATTTTGATATGCTTTATTCAAAGTCATAACTTTAATGTAATGAAAAATTTAAAAAAAAATCAAATAAGTGAATGAATACTGAAATACTTCACATTGTTTTGTCGTTGGTATACAATGCATCGACTTCACCATGCAGTACCTTTTTTATTCGCTTCAATAAAAAAAAACAAGAGAATATTGCCTTAAACCAGGGATGAGCAATACGCGGCCCGCGAAGCTTATCACAAATTTAATTTATTCCAGGATTTTTATTTCTAAGAAGTGAAATATTTTTGTTCTTGATTTGTGGACCTGGTTAAGCTAACACTCCTAATTTTTCGCTAAACTAGCCGAGCCCTCCATCCACTTTTGTACCACGTTCGAATATCATCGTAGCTCTAAAGAGACTGACTGTTGCTATCCTTTGTGGTTGTAATCCAAGCGATGACTTTACACTCAGACTACCGGGCTCGGTTAGCCAGCTTAGGGATGCACATTACTCAAAACGCCTCTGATTCATTTGAGGCTGTATCTCCAAAGGGAATAGGCTTACAGATTAATGACGGAAATAAAAAAAGTTTTATAATAAAAACTGGGTGAACGATTATAGATTTCTTTTTATTTTTAAAACTAGCTGACCCGGTGTGCTTTGCTACACCTTTCAAAATCAAATGATATTTTCAGATTTTTTTTAATTTTTATTTTTTTTTGTTGGGATTATTTTAAATCAAATTATGACGTAATTCATAAGCAATAGCTATAAAATGAGAATTGCAGGTGGAGTTTCGAATTACAACACAAAGATAACTTAAACTTATATTCTGAATCTTGATCCATAAATTTGTGTTAAAGATCTGATAATTTTAATCTGTTTCTTTAAGCTTCGCCCTAAAAAAGGTGGTTCCCAAATTAATCGTTCGCTAACAATCTAACTTATAAAATATGGTTGGTTTTGCTTAATATGTTCTGGATTCATGCTAAAAAACTGATAATAGAGCCCTCCCTCCTGTCCTTCCCTTCACCCCGTGATGATTGGAGATTGTAATCTTTAATAACCATTCTTTTCGTTCCCAAAAATCCTCTTTTATCAAATATAGTTCCATTGGTTGATAAGTTTTTAAGCTTTACAAAAAAATGTATATGGAGCCCCTTTCTTTCTTCCCCTCTTTACACTGTAGAGCGTAAGGGTCTTTAACAATCGTAGAAACATATCTCGTAACCAAGTACCTTTCCATGCCATATTTGTTTCCATTTGTTGGCTTCGTTAGCATGAGAACTTATGCTAACAAATGTATTGGGCTCACCTCCTTCCTCCCATGTACCTTTTCACTGAAAAGAGGATGGTGTGTCAAATAATCATAGAATCATACCAAAATCATTTTCCATGTTAAGTTTTGTCAATTTCTTTGTCAATTTTGTACAAAAAAGTTAAATGTAAGCTTTCCTCTTCCCTTTCTATATTCCCAATTCTATCCTCCTACTGCAAGAAAGGAGTTGTTTCTCATTGAAAAATTTCTCGTATTGAAATACCATCCCATGCCAAATTTGGTTTCATTTGCGTATTAAATTCTTGAGTTAGCATAAACTTGAAAGGGAGTACCATCCCCCCTTTCGTTCTTCCCATTTAATGGAGGGGTGAGAACTTAACATTCATGAAAGTATTTTTCGTACCCAAATACGTTTTGATGCCAAATTTGGTTTCATTAGCTCGAATAATTCCTGAGTTATGCACAAAAAATGTATGGAAGCCCCTCTTTATATCTTTCCGCTGAAAAAAGGTGGGGCGTCAATTTTATAATAGAAACATTTGTCATATTTAAATACCCTCACATGAGAAATATGGTTCAATTTGCTCGATCAGCACTCCAGTTATACAGATATTTGTTAGGGAGACCTCTTCTCCCTTTTTTTAATCAACGTTTTTCAAGGAGTGAGGGATACCAAATATTCATATAAAAGCACCACGTACCCAAATATCGTTCCATGACAAATTTGGTTCCATTTGCTGTTGTAGTTCTTGATTTATGCAATAAAAATTGTATGAAACTTCCATTCCTCTTTCCTTTCTCCCCGCTGGAAGAAGGAAGGGGCCTCAAACTCTCAAACAATCATTAGTACATGTCACGTTTCCAAATATCCACCCATGCCACATTTGGTTCCATTTGCTTAATTAGTTTTTGAGATATGTAAAATATTAAAAAGAGGGCCCTTCCCCCTTTATATTTCCCTATTGGAAAGAGGGAGGTGCCAGAAATAATCATCGAAATATTTTTTGTATCCAAATACCTTCCCATGCCAAATTTGGTTCCATTTGCTTTATTAGTTTTTGAGTTATGTAAAAAATTATGAAAAAGGCCCCTCCCCCTTTCAACTGAAAAAAGGGAGGGGTCTCAAATAATCATTGAAATATTTTTCGTATCAAATTACCTTCCCATGCCAAATTTGGTTAGAATATCTTGATTAGTGTTCGAGTTATATGAAAAATTGTAAGGTACCCCCCCTCCCCCTTCATATTATCACACTGTGAGGAGGGAGGGGTACCTTATATTTATAGAAATATTCCCCGTTCCCAAATACCACCTCATGCCAAATTTGATACCATTTGCTTGATTGGTTCTCGAGTTATGCAAAAAATAGTCTTTTGTTTGGGAGGCCCCTCCCTCCCTTCCTGTTAGGGAAAGGGGTCCCAAACCATAATAGGAACCTTCTCCGGCCTCCAATACCCCAATAAATCTAGAAACTAGTCATGGTTGTTTCTGCTGATTGAAGAATCGATAAAAGAATAAAAAAGTTTGATATCAGAAGTTTATTTGGTTCTTAGATTGCTCGAAACTCAACAACATCATAATACAGAACAATTCTTAGCAAAAATTTGAAAATTGTGACTTTTTTCCACAGTGAAACTTGAATTACTTTGAAACGACAAGTCATAGCTATACACTTTCTTCTGCAAAGTTACACATTTTAACGTCGCGCATCTTTTGAATTCAATATTGATTAAGAATCTTAATCCAAAGTACACTTTTTTGTTAATTTTAATAATTTTTTTTACAAAAATTCACAGTATTGCTTAATTAAAAAAATCATACATACAAATTGAGAGTCCAGAATAGTCCCAATAAATTTTTAGTTTAAAACTTACATTATAAAGAAAATTTAAAAAAATATTAGAGACACATGTTTGATATTTTTTCAAGATCTGAAAATGTTATTAGGACAAAATTTCGAAAAAATGGCCTTTTTTCAAAAATCGAACCAGTGCGACCTCTAAACATCATTTTTCTGAGTCGCCGCCATATAAAATATTGTTTCTTACACCCTAAGCTATCATTTGAAGCTTGAGCCCCCAACATCCCAGACATAGTACAATTTTGGGCCACCCTACTGAGCATAGTAAATTCGACTGCGTTTTAGTAAAATTGTCAATGAAATGATGCATGTTTTTACTTCGTGTCTAGTAAAATTGATATGTTTCATGATGAAACTAGTATGTGTTATGATAAAGATTAGTATACACGAGGAGCTTGATTTGAATAGTAAAATTACTATGCATGTTTGTTTGTTTATTTGCATGCATACATTATGACTTCATGTAAAACATTGAAATTCACACTTCCGACACACGTCGGTCAATGTTAGTGTGTTCTTCCGATGCCCTGGAAAGATTTTTTCAAAGTAATGAAACTTGAAAGCAGCTCAAAATTTGTTTGTTTACTCGCGGGTTTGATGATCAATGATCCTGAATAAGTATAAACAACAAGAATGTTTCCATAGTAAAATTAGCATACGCACTGATGTTTTTGAGTAAAATATGTTTAGTTCTCAAAAGTACCATGTTCGTAGTGTTTTGTTGATATGAATTGGTGCCACAATGTCGAAATTAATATGCGGACGCTACACTCAGGCAAATTCTTATTATAATTTTCATAAGATGCGTCTTATGAACCGCTTTTCAGAGTGTAAAATTGTATTTCATAAGAGTCTTATGAAATTCCTTCAGTTTTCATATGAACATCTTATGAAAAATAGGAGAAATGGCATTGTGAAAATATAATGAACACATTCATTCATTCCATTAATTTTTTTTTGTCTAACGGTACGAAGCACTCGCTATTGTTGGTAATTCAGTTTCTTTAACATTTTGATCTTTCTGATTGGTAAGTTTGAAATGTTTTTGATGTGAACGCTTAATATATTAGTAAACTAAAATATTTTTTTTGTTTACTTTTCAGTAATGCTGACAGGAAAAAACGCAAGTTCGAAGAATCGGATGCGGCCAAAAAAACTTCGTTGGAACCGGGGTGTTGCTGTGCTGCTGATGACTACTTCATTATTTTATTAAAAGGAATTGGGAAAACAATAAAGTGAAGGTTTTCAATTTCAAATATCGTAAATTATTCTTATTAGAATTGACTTTCTGTTTCCATAAGAGCCACTTATGAAAAGCTACAAACTCTCATTGGATTAGGCGTTCATCTTCAGAATTCATTCGCGTCATAAGAGAATCTTATGAATTTCAATGATTTCTCTTATGGCGCCACTTCATAAGAGAATCTTATGGCATACATAATAGTATTTTTCTGAGTGTAGTTGTAATACAAATTATGATGAAATCATCATGACCATAGTATTTTCGACAACAAACATTGACATTTATCGAAAACTACCAGGTACATAGTAATTTCAATAATGATTCATGTGTACTTTTATAAAATTGATGTTATAATTTGCGTGGTTGAAAATACTATAACGCAGAAATGGTGAAATTATCATGACAACGTCTTTGGAAAAGCAACGCAATTTTTTTCCGTGTAGAAATTCAGGAATGATTTTACGTTTATAATTTTCATATTTTTGTGAAATCTCACAGCGTGATTTGTTGCACCTCACTAGAATGTAGATTAAATTTGCTTTCCAATGAATATACTTTTGATCGGTCCAAACAAAGTGAAAGCACTGAAAATCCGGGTACGACCTGACGGTGGACCACAAAAAGAGATGAAATTTCAATTTGTAAAAAAATTGCGCAAAGCAGTGAACTTTGAAAAATTCCAGTAATTTCAATTTTTGTTGTATCCAAAATCTAAAGACAGCAAAATGTTGCAATTTTAATAGATTTTGTAGTCATATTTTTTTCAAAACTCTACTATCGCTCAAACAGTATTTACTAGCAATCGAATGAAAAGTAGGTTTTTTAGACCACTTTTTTAACTTTTTGTGACCATTTCATTAAAAAAAAATTTAAAAAATATTTCTTGTCTTCATGATGTAGGCATTAACTTCAGCTTTCATATGCATAAGGCAAATAGTTTTTTGGACGTGTAATATATGAACTACAGCAGTTTTTCTGAGGCATGTTTTTTCGGATTTTTTTTCTTTCATGCTGAATAACGAGAAAACTAGTAACTTTAGCTATATATAATGTTCTAAACATATTTTACTGACATTACAAGGTTTCTATTGATATAAGTTTTATATGAAGTTCATAATAATTCAATGTCAAAATGACACTCTAAGTCGGAAAAGGTAGTTTTTTTTGTCCAGGCTTCCAAGGTTCGTCCATAAATAAAATTAAGATGCAATATTGAAGAACTTTTGAATTCATTTAGGGTTCCCGAAGAAATTTTTGTATTTTGAAGCTTCTAAAAAAAATTACAAGCCTTCAAACTTGCAATAGTGTCAAAATGACACTCTAATGCGGATGAGAGTTAATGCTTAAAAATCCCTATGTGGATAGGCTTTATGCCATATTTTGTCAAGAATACCCATGTGGATGGGCTACATGCCATGTTTAATACATTGAGTTTATTTTCTTATCCTTTTTATAGGTTTTCAGATTTCTCAGGTATATGATGAAATCTACGAAAAATGGCTAGGCACAATTTTCCCGTTTGTTCGGTTAATGTGCCGCTTTTAAGCCTAACCCTTTTCTGATACCTGATACCTGACCTTATATGGTCGGGATTCGACCAGACCGAACTGCCCAAGCACTAAAGCTTTGCATTTTGTTAGCTTTACACCAGCATTCAAGTGTTATATTACACTATATCAGCACATCAAGTGCAATTTTGCTCTACAACAGCCCTTCGAGTGCTATGCTGCATCAAATTAGATTTATTCCACTCTTTTAAAATGCAACTAGCATTTTAGCAGCTTTGCACAATGCTTTTGAAATGCAACATAGCTCTAAATCAGAATAAAAAAATGCTATATTTTCTAAGCATTAAATTGGCATCACACAAGCTTGCTTTAATGCTTTTTTGCACAATGTAAGGACTACAGTGGCATGAGATCAAAGCACATTAACATTGACTGATGCTGATTTTATGCAAATTTAGGGTACCGGTTGCTAGAAATTTGATTCAAATTGAGCTTTTTTTTAAGATTTAGCTCACTCGAAAAATTAAAAAAAAACATGTAAAAAATGCAACCCGACAGATCCCCTCAATATGCATAAGCGAAAATCAACATAAGTAAAATTTCATTATCATGGCAGAAAAATGGAGCGAAACAAAAATTGATTTTTTTTACCCGCATGGTTTGTACCTCATTTGAACGCCATTTGCATTTTCCCAGCATTTTGCCCGCCAACGCTATAGCATCAACTTAGCACAGCACAGTGCTTTTATAGGGTTATACCAGTTTCTGCACTAAAGCCGCAGTTAATTTCGCCAAACTTGGCTCACATGGCTAATATGATGCACAGAATCAAGCGCTATAGCTGACGTTAGATTAGAATTGGTGCTAGTTTTTAGTGCTTATGGTTACTTGGATCCTTCGCCTCCACACTCCGTCCTCCTGTACGCCGCCAAAGATGGTTCTTAACACTCGTCGCTCGAATACTCCGAGTGTACGCAGGTCCTCCTCGAGCAATATCCATGTCTCGTGCCCGTAGAGGACAACCGGTCTAATGAGCGTCATATACAGGTTACCCTTCGTGCGAGGGCTAAGTCTTCTCGACCGCAGTTGCTTGTGGAGTCCATAGTAGGCACGACTTCCGCTGATAATTCGCCGCCGGATCTCACGGCTGGTGTCATTGTCTGCGGTCTCCAGTGAGCCGAGATAGACAAAGTCTTCGACTATCTCCAGCTCGCCGTAGACTGTGACCTTGTTATTGCTGGACAAGTGAGTTCGGTCGGTCTCGGATCCGCAGGCTAGTATGTACTTCGTCTTGAACGTATTAATCATCAACCTAATCCTTCCTGCTTCACGTTTCAGTTTGCGGTAGATCTCTTCCACCGATGATCTGCCGACTATATCAATGTCATCGGCAAAGTAGATAAGTTGGCTGGATCTGTTGAAAATCGTGCCCCGCATTTCGCCCACCGCTCAACGAATAACACTTTCTAGCGCCACGTTGAATATCATGCAGGATAGACCATACCCTTGTCGAAGCCCTCTGTGCGATTCGAATGAACTCGACAATTCGCCCGAATTCCGCACACAGCACTGCGTTCCATCCATCTTCGCCTTGATCAGTCTGTTCAGCTTCCCGGAAAAGCCGTTCTTGTCCATGATTTTCCATAGCTCGTTACGGTCGATCGTGCCGTATGCGGCTTTGAAGTCGATGAATAGTTCACGGCATTTTTGGAGGATTTTCCGTAATGTGAATATCTGGTCCGTCGTTGACCGTCCCTCCATGAAGCCGGCCTGATGACTTCCCACGAATCTGTTTGCTTGTTGCGTTAGGCGGCGGAGTAGGATTCGGGACAACACTCTGAGGCGGCATTGAGGCCAGTGATCGCTCGGTAGTTCTCACAGTCCAATTTGTCACCCTTCTTGTAGATGGGTAGTAGGGGTAATATTCCTTCCACTCCTCCGGTAGCTGTTCTATGTCCCAGATCCGGACTATCAACCGGTGTAGGCATTCGGCCAACTTGTCCGGGCCCATTTTGATGAGTTCAGCTGCGATACCATCCTTCCCAGCCGACTTGTGTCTATTCAACTGGCGAATGGCTTCCTTAACTTCACTCATCGTTGGGAGTGGCTCCTCTACGTCGAACGCACATAAATGTTTTATGAGATTTTTAAGAACATTTCATGTTCGTTCGAAAGTCGAAATTGAGTACTCGAGTGAACTGTTTTTTTTTTCTGCGGAGTACTTTTTATTCAGCTAAATGTGAACTTTAAACGTCCAACATTAAGTAAATATGCGACTTTTGGTTACACAGGTCAGTTTTAAAACTTTATATCCATCCAATCTTCAAAATGTTTATGGTCCGTTTTCGAAATTCGACATGACCTTTTTCACTGCCACCCTAATGAATGTTGTGATCCTGAACTGTTCCTGTCTACAACACCCTATAAGCGCTTGATTCCTGTGACGAGTCGTATGCCTTTCAAATTGTTCGGGAGACAATGTCTCAAATCTCTCGAGCAAAATCGGTAGCCATGCTGCTCGCAGCCGCAATCAAAATAACGCAACCGAGGACTACAGGCTTCAGCTCGAACTTGGCATCCATTCATCTACCAAAAAAATAAAGCCATCCAAGACTTCCTCTTTAAATCGATATATGAGTCTGCAACGTGTTGAAAACTTTCATTATGAGTTATAAATATACCAACATCATTCCTCGTATCGTCGTCCGCTCGAAGACGTTCCCTTTTATGCCTTTTATGCGATCAACGATACTAGAGCGAGAGGAAAAGAGAAATTGAGAGACCGCCGTACCGTGAAGCGAAGAAAAGTTCGCATCGAAAGCTCTCCAAGCTCTCTCGATTACAGGGGGCGTTGGCTCGCTTCAGGATTGAAGCTCTTGTGCTGCTGAAATTGTGCTAATACTTTTCATCAAACGAAAAATAATTCATAAATATCATAGACATCCTCACTGACGCCGTTCTGTCAAATTTTGAAAATGTGTGTATTGTTTGATTGTAAGTTTTTTTTTTAATTTAAGGCATTATAGAAACACCATGAACATAAGCTTCGGAAAATTAAAAGATTCTTCATTTCTCTACTTCTACTTTTTAGGTTATTCATTTTTTCATCGTGAATTTTAGAATTTGTTAGAAATTTAAAAACAAGCTAAAATTCAGTTAACTTGCCCATGAGTGAATATATTTGACTACCTGAAAATTATCATCGTTTCTTTTTGTTCACTCTTCGTATTCCGTCCGTTTATTTTTCACACAGAAATGCCAGCACGTTCGACGCAACTGTGTTGAACGCTCAAAATACATCCATATTAATCAACATACTTGTTCACTCTTGTTCAGACTTGCTCTTCGCACACACTCTCCCTTGCTGCTGCTGTTGCTGCTTGAACCGTTCGGGGGGTGCTCGGATGGTGCATGCCAGAACTGATAAAAGTTTTTGTTTCTCTTCAGCGTACATCTCGCACGCTCTAAACGTAAATATTTACATGGGCTAGTGCGCGAAGACGTCATCTCGCATAAGCTTGCGCTTGACACTTCAATCGTTGGACGAAGTCGCTGGTATCTCATGTGAGGATAAGCCGATCATGTTCATAAGATTGAACCTCGATTATAACAGACACGGTACTGATGCTTTAATTTTACGGTGTTAGCCGTTGTGAAACGTTAACCGTTTTATCTTAAGATTGTAGCTATTGTAGCTACACACCAGAATCTACTCAAACAAGCAGAGTTGTTTTTGACATTTCTCACACACACACTTGCTGAGCGTGAACAGATGAGACGAGACAATTAACCTCAAAAACTACAATGTACAAAAAACGGGCAGTCGGTCGTCAAAAATGGTCGTTTTTCGAGGGAATCCACTCAACGTTACAAGTTGCTGCCCCCTCCTCCCGCTCAATGCGTTACGTAATATTTGAATGGTCCCTCAAAGAACAAAAAACTGAGTTTTATTTAAAAAAGTTTAATCGTTGCCCAAAATGCGACTTTGAGGTTATGACTGCAGTCTTCATGTCTGTGTTTGTTATGTCTCAGTGTGTGCTACGCACAAATCTCATGTTCTAACCTAATTCCTTTTTCCCAAGTGAGTCTTATATACGGGCTTCGAGGTTAAGTTTACTGTATCTGTGGATGTGGCATGATTCGCCTCATGTACTCTTATTCGGTAAATTTACCTAAGATGAAGTAGGTCTAACTAACCCTCAAAAGGTACTTGGATACTATCTCGAAGTTAGGGTTAAGGTCAACTTATTGCTTTTAATTTACATGTATGACATTTTAGGGTTGATAAATCAAATCCATTTGTTCAAATAAAAATATACCCCACCAAAGTAGTTTTGGTGACATTCTATTCGTTGTACCTGTAATTTTACTACCCCGACAGTGAAGAACTAACGTTTCTTGCATGTATATGTGTACGAATTGTCCGAAATTGTTCGAACAGCTATATTTATTGGCCTCAGTTTCATGAAAGTCGAGGACCCCTTTTCTGACAATTAAAAACATGCCCATTTAAGCACCCCTCGGTATTTTTTCTTTGTTTTGATCCGTAAATTCGAATTTTTAAAAAAATCTTAAAAACATTTTTTAAACTTTAAAACATGAATGTACGGTCCAAGCGCTTTGGGACTTTGACTTGGACGAACTGACTATTGAAACAATAGAACCATAATCACGCTTCTTCAGAGGTTAGGTGTTTGTTTTCATATGGCTCGCGTCGAATTTATATGGGTATCGGGGGAATTTACTTCAAATGATGCTGAATTTTGGAACATAATAAAATTCTTCGAATCTCTCATATATTTGTCAAAATTGGCTACCTTTTAAGATGATTGTTTCAATAGTTTCACAAGTTTATATATTAAAATTTGAAGTTTTGTTTCATGAATATGGCTTCCTCCACCTGAGGTTTTTGAACAGCCATAACTTGGGAGCCGTTACATATTTCTTGTTGATTTATGGCTCAATTTACCATGCTTAAGTGATCAAGAGAGTATCCAGTCGTTCGCAGCGAACTATTGAAACAGTTATGAGTTATTCTTAAATTTTGATTTTTTTCAATAGTCTTCAACGCGCTGGCGCATGTTTGTTCCATATGCCTACGTCAGAATCTGCATCGCAAACAACAAAATGGCGCCCTGTGTGACAGCGGCTGTCAACTGCTCGGTGACAGTTCACCCACACACATACTACACGTGTGTCCTACACTCGTTGTTGTCGTTTCGCTCACACCCACAGGTTTAGCATGTTCCATCGCATTCTGGCAGGCCCTGATTGGTCCGACGATGCTTACGCCATCTAGGTGCGCTGTCAGTGTGGTTGTGTGCAAGCCTTCAGAATCGGGGGGAAATTCGGTGTCGAGGTTCTGCATTGCTTGTCGTCGGTTCAAATCTAGTGGTGCGCTCGAAAGTGACGGACGCTCGTAAAAGTTTCTGTGCTGGTTGTTTTTCTCTCCACTGAGTAACTGTTCAGCGCAAGAAGTGGGGCCAGCTCATTTGGAGTGCACTGTATTTGGACGCCATCTTGACGGGTGCTGAAATTAACCGAGAGTGAATTCCGGGAGTTTGGTGATCTTTTCGAACGGAGCACTGCGGTTTTTTTCTGAGATGGGTCTATCGAAGTGAGCGTTTGAGGGTAATTAGTGCTAATCAAAGCAAGCCGTGAGATTTCGGTTCATCTGTCAAGAATTTTTGTGGGATAGAATAAACTTTTGATAGTGATTGCTATAGAAGTGCGGTCGGTGAATTTGGTGAAATAAAAGTGTGATTGAGTTGCGGTTTTTTCTTGCTAATCGCCAACCATGTCTGACGAATTTTATGATGAAGACGGTAAGTGCCTTTTGCCTTGTATTGAATTGTTGTTGCTTTCTGACGTCTTATCGAAACGCGAGTTGTTTTCGCGGTCAATCGGAACTCCCGCCCGAATGTGTTGTTAGGAAATTATGCCATCAAAACTATATTTTTTCAATATTTTGGATAGTCAAGGGAGTCGTGCTAATGTGTCTGGATTTGTTAATGATCAATGCAAGTCGTGATAGGTAAATTCAGCACTTGATTTTGGGTGATATTTTCGCGGGGAGAAAGCTGCTTACACACCGGTTCAATAGAGTGTTGGTCGAAAAGTTAGGTCGCTCCTTTTGTTGGCATAAAAACATTTTTAAGCATGCTTATTTCTATATGAATTTGTTGAAAAATTTGTTGTGTTCAAATGTAAATGTTCTAATTGTTTGAAAAAATATGATTTTTGTCTAGAGAATTTGGTTACAAGTTTAATTATCAACAAAAACAGCAATGCCGCAGATTTAAGAATATAAATTGAACATATTAAATGAAATTGCGTGAAACTCTGATATAAATATAAATAGGAAAATAATTGAAATAAATCACAATCATTGTTGCATATTTTGAAACATTTCGAATTACTATGTCATTTTTAAAACATTCTTACAGATGGTGACGGGTTTTTATCTCAGTTTACTCAGTTTTTTTTCACTAATTACTGTATCAGTGTTGAGCTAAGCAAACAGTTGTAAAAACAAAAAAAGAGACTCCTTCAAACCTGAAGGTACGAGCCGTTTCAAATAAAGATTTACAAAAAAAAAGTATCATTATATTTAAAGCCTTCAGAGCAAAAGTGTAAAAGTGAAAATTTTATCTATTTTGTGTTAATAATGACTAACGTTTCTTCATATTTGAATTTTTTGCTGGCAAAAAATTTGAATGAGTGAAACACGGAAATTTTTAAGTGTTTTATCGACAGTTATTAAACACTTGAGTATCATGGTTAGGGTTAATTTAAAATCCTTATTTCTTATAACTTTTTTTCATTTTTTTTATAAAAACAAAAATAAAATGAAAACAATAATTTTATATGAGATTTAAAAAAAAAAATACCATAATTTTCTAATTAACCTACTTTTAGAAGTGTTGAAACTTTTCTAAATTTTCAATGATGTACCGACATTATATAACAATCATTTTGAAGTGATTGAGTGTGAAATGTTTAAGGGGTTTCAAGTACAGACCCCGTTAGATTTTGGCAACTCGCCCGAACATTTTATGTTGCCAAAATCAAGCGGTTTTTTCTTATCTTTTTTTTCAGTAAATTTTCGACTATTTTGAGTCATTTTTTAAAATTCTTTTTATCATGTTATTTAATGCTTTTAGCACTTTTTTTGTTTTGATAATGTTTGTTTTTTTAAATGTCATATTTGCTATTTTTGTTATTCTGCATCATTTTTTATTCTTTTTTATCATGTTTGAGGCTTTTAGCACTTTTCTTGTTTTGTTTATAACGTTTCTTTATTTATGTCAGATTTGCTATTTTGGTCATTCTTGATAATTATTTTTCATCATTCTAAGTCTTTTGTTTGTACATATTTGTTTTTTTTTTTAATTTTCATTGTTTTGTCATTTTTGAGTACTTTTAGTTTTTTTTATTGTATTTTACAACCATTAAAGAACGGTAAAACATATGTATGGTGTTTGTCTAAATTATATTGGTCCTTTTATAGCGGTAATGTTGTTTCTAAAAACCGTTTCCTAAATCGAATGTGACCAAAAACGAACGTACATAAATATCAGATCTTTTTTGAAAATTTCAACCACATTCACATTTAAAGATTTCGTTTTTAATTTACTAAATAATGCATCTCCAACTTAAATAGTAGGTACTTTACTGACACGCCTCCTAAAAAAACACTTAAATCGTTTATTAAATGAATCCTCCGAACTTTCATCAATATCAATCCAATAATTGCCAATTTCTCTTTTTAAAATTAATAATCTTTCACATCAAATGCTGATTTTTAAAGGTTTTGTTGGATTTTTATTTTTTTCGGAGCTTAATGAGTTTTGTGTGCATTTTTCTTTTTTTTTCAAAAATGTTATGCGTTCTTCTCAAGTTTCCTTTGAATCCGTGTTCCTACTTAAAAATTAATTCAATTATTACTGAAATATCTTAATGATCTTAATTCTTTATTATTTAGCGTTCATGATTTGAGATTTTTATACATATACAAATCCGAATCCAGTAAGCCATTTTTTAATCATTTTAAAAATATTTTTGTTTTGTTTTCTTAAACTTCTCTCACAATCTTACCTCCTCTGACTTATTTCCAATAAAAATACTAGGACTAAGTTAAAGTCGTTAAATATAGAAAATATTGTGAAGAAGATACTACATTTGGTGCGACAAGCAACAATGGTTTATTCTAAGAAAAGCTGAAAATGGCATGGTTTTATTCCGAGCTAAGTAAGAAGAACCCCAAGTTTCAGAAAATCTTAAACAAGTTCCAGCTGTTCTTAACATCTTTTACGTCCTAAGTCTTTGCAAACCATGAAATCATCCGAAAAAAAAAACAAAAAAAAACGAAAAAAAGAAAACAAAGTTGGTCAATTCCAAGTTTTGCTGAAGTTATATTCTGTGTAATATCACCAGTTTTCGGTAATAAAATATATTGAGAAAAAATTCTCATAACGTCCATTGTATTATAATGCTCAATATTTTTGTAAATAATTCATAACTTTTTGGCAGTTCCTTATATTTCATTTTATTTTTCTAACTTGTTGAAAAATTTCAGTAGAAATAAGATATTGAGAAGGTAAGCTTAACAGGGTAAGCCAAGCCGTATCGTCTCAAACTAAACAATTTTTTGCATTTTCACACTGACAAATGAGTGAACTTGGCCGGCATCGTTGTTGTATTATGTTTTAGCCATTGGGGGCAAAATACGAAACATCTCGCATTCCGCTACTATGCTACACCTAAAAGATTAACTTTAAAGTTAATCAATTTAACCACGAAACTATATTCTACAAAATGAAGCAAAACATTATAACAAATTTGAAAATACCAAGTTTTTAGAATTTCTGTAAATGATTATCGAGATACAAAACTCCGGATTTAGTCGATTTCCCGTTTCGATTTCTTCGCATTTCAAAGTCCTCAAGTTCCAAAGAAAGATTAGGGAAAAAAACATAAGAATCAACGAACAGACTCCTTTTCTGTTTTCTACATTCGAGATTGAGCGTTAAAAATGTTTAAATAGAAATGAAAAGAAATTTCCATTCAGCCAATATGGAACTTCGAAAGCACTCGTAAGTAGCGTATTTATGGAACTTTTGATTGCTTGAGCGTTAAAGAAACTGTCCAACCTCAATCTTCACAAGTAAGCTACTGCTCAGGTAACCACATACAAAACGACTTAAAGAGTATCTTTCGAAGTTAACATTTGGCTGAGTAAAGTATACCGGAGAGAACTAAATACATTTTCGTCTTGGAGCTAATTCCAAACTCAATACGAACATTTGACGAATTGGAAGTTGATGTGCTTGTTAATGAACCGTTATTGAACTTTCAAGTTCCATTCGTAACCAATTGTGAACTTCAGTGTCCCTTGGGTGATGAAGATTTTGCATTTTTCTCCGCAGTAAAATTTAAAGGTACATTGTAATTTTTCGGAAAATTTTGAGCGGCTTTATCGGTGAGTATTATAGATTTGAAATGATAGACTGCTAGACCATAGGAAGAAAGTTACTAAAGTGTTGAAAAAAGGGAGGAGCATTTTGAATAGAAGCTTGACCACATACTGAATTTTTACCCTCATCAATCAACTGTATCGAAGAAGTACCGAATAGAGCCGGCACTTCGTTCTGCGTTGCAGTTGATTCCCAAGCAACCAAAAGTCGCGTTTTTACTTAAAGATGGAACTCCGAAGTTCACATTTGGCTGAAAAAATGTTTTACGGGAACTTCAGGTGACTCTTGTCGCGTAAAAGTTACACAAGAACTTCCATCGCCCTTTGAAAGGTTAAACTATCGATAACGGAACTTCTAAGCGCTTTTAATGGAACTTCTTTCAAGAAGGTCGATAATGTTCGCGTAACATTCTAAAACGCACCATTAAGATACTTGAAGGTGGTTTAAAGAACCTAAATGGGAATTCTAAGCGACATGTCAAAAATGTCTTTCAAGAAGGTCGATAACGTTCGCGTAACATTCTAAAACGCACCATTAAGATATTTGAAGGTGTTTAAAAGAACCTATATGGGAATTCTAAACGACATGTCAAAAATGTCTGTCAATTTCTTGTCATGGTATTTGTTTTGTTTATATTTGTACTGATATTTACAAATGGAATTCTAGATTTTTTCGAATTTTTCTTATAAATGTTAAGATATTCGAATCAATTTTTGAGGATGCGATTTTTTGTGATTGTTCATTTTGTGTACTGAAAGACCTTTAAACGAAATAAGGTACAATTATCTATTGACCAACCCATTCAATCATCTCAAATGACATTAAGTTTAAATACTAATTATTACAGTGGCAATGAACTATTGCTGGATTGGTCGAGAGGCTGCTGAGTTTCATTGCAACCTAGAGAGCAGCGGTTCAATTCTCTAGGCATAAGCAGCTTTTGAAATCAAAACAATATAATTAAAACCAATGAGATAGACCATGATAGACCGGCAACCTAGCAATTTGACATCTGGTTGTCAGAGTAATCTGTCATTCGGTTTTTTTTTCGACGCGTAGAAGTTTCTTGACATTCTCTTAGAAGCTGAATAGCGTTCTCTACAGCCACCCAAACGAACTTGAAAGTAGCTTTAAGAACTTAAATTTGGGCTGATTAGCATTCTCTTCAGACACAAACAAGAGCTGATTACTTTTGACTACCTCCTATTATAGATAGGGGCCTTGAAAAAGCTGAGTAAGTCTTTCTGGAGCCTTTGGTTACTTGGGTATCTGTCAATTTAGTTATTATGGGAACATTCAAGTCTTGTTATTGAGCTGAAAAGAAAGTCGTACTGATAATAGAAAACAATTTTCCGAAACTAGTTTTTTGCTTCGAAATATCCTACGTTTTTCTTCCAAAATGCTATACAAATTATCCTTTAATTAAATTTGTAAAACGATACGCTACCAACCACTGAGTCACTTTCGATTCTTAGATACAAGGCCTCGAGCATCTCAAGGTATAGATAACTTTGGGTTTTCCTTCGACGACTTTTTCTCTGCCCAATATGAACTTTAAATGCAGGACGGTTGTCAGCCGTCTCCCGGTTTATTTTAAAATTGAAACTGATTTTCGGATATGGTGGTTGCATCTGGCTTATACTGATTTACCAGGGTCTTTGAGACGACGATATGCTACCACAAATGCAATAATTTAGCCACACTCTTGCAATCGAAAGTGCAGTCAATGTCCTCAACTCAAATCGAAGTTCTTGCTGTCAAGTTCCAAAACAAACACACGCAAAATGCACCTAACTAAGCTATGGCACTTAAAAAATGCACTATTTACCTACAAATCACGTTAAACGCACTTAAAAATCCCATTTTGATTTCATTATCATCGTTTGTATTTAAAATCAAGTTTAAAAAATTGGGTTGCAACCCTTGGAAACCTTTATTCAGCCAATATGGAACTTTGAAAGCATGCGGTCCCTAAAAACACAAATTTCTGAGGAAATCAGCGTGAGTTTATATCAAAGGCAAAGATTGTTTTTACAATTTGAAGTCAATTTAATATATTTTTCCGTATAAGTTATACTTCGATAAACTTTGTTTACCTTGCTCTAATAGTCTACCATTTCTCTCAACTTAAACAGGATTCCGTCTGGCGTTCGAAGATGATACTTCGGAACAAGAGAAACAGTTCTACATGCGGGCTTTCCCAAATGTCAACAAAATTGCTGAACGGAAGGTGCACTGCACCTCCTGTTACATGCATATCGGAACGGCCCCGATTTCGGAGGCCATCATCCGAATGCATCCGGTGCTGCGAGTATCGCACTGCCGCAACTGCCATACGTTCTACAATAGCGGTGAGTTCGACAAGGGCGAAGACGGTAGCGAACTGTACTGTCGCTGGTGCGGGCAGGGTGGCGAAGTCTACTGCTGCTCCAAGTGTCCGTACGTGTTCTGTAAGAAGTGCATCGTACAGAATCTGTCGCGGGCCTGTGTGCAGGACATTTCCCGCAACGATAACTGGCAGTGCTTCAGCTGTGCCCCGAAAATCATGTGGCATCTGCGAGCTCAACACTGGGCCCTGACGAACTACATCGATAAACAGAAAAAGTAAGTACATTTTTCAACATTTTATGTTTTTTTATCACGTAAGTGAGCCGTTGTATCTTTTTCGAAAAATTCATGATATTTAAGGTTATGTTCTTCATCACTTTCATTTCCCATTTTCATCTTAATTGTTCCCATCACTTTTGGAAATTTGATAATGTTCAGGTACGAAACGTCACGTAATCGTAAGAAGATTACGAGCCACCATGTTCATACAAGATTCATGTACATATTTACCGAGCTATGTGCTTGACTGATATGCAAAACCAGAGCAAATCGATATGGGTTTTCTTAGTATTTCGTTTTATTCGCAATTTCACTCATCCGAGGTAGTCCTTCCCCGACCACTTCGAATAAACGGGTTCTATTGTATTTATATTCCAAAATATCATAGGTTGATGAAGACCAATATACTTTCGAAACGTCAACTCTTTATATAAAAGTAGGCTGATGAAGATCTACGCTTATATTTTCGAAACGTCAACTCTTCACTCCAAACCAAAGTACGCCGTGCCCTAATAATTATAAACCCAAGCTTGAAAACAAAATGGCTGCCTTTGGGTTGGGTCGAACAGGCGGATTTGTTTCGTGCATGAAAAAATCGACTTCGCTCCGAAAAAAATACAAGCATCGCTGTGGTTACTCTACACATGCGATCTGTACACGAGAAACCATCCACACAGTCGCATGTTCCTTTCACAGCTCTGCCATATCTACCCGTAGAAGGTAGACGAAACTGTTGGTATTTGTAGCCTCTCCGTTTGGCGGCGAACGTTTCGGTCTCTTCCCTTTGTCCACGCTATCGACGATTCTCGATGTTTCGTACCAGCAGCAGTCGCTTCGTTCGTCCGTGTTGTTCACCGTGAAGACCAACGACGAGCGTCGTCATCATAATCAGAGGCGAATGAGAGGAGAAGGTAGAGCAGCTCTGTAGGTTGAACACAGCCAAGCGATCTGTGGCGCGGAGGTTCAGCAGGCGAAAAATAACCAGCAATTGCCAACGCTACTCGACTAAACCAAGATAATAGGGTGAAGCGGCTGTTCGTCGGAAGCATTTTACGGTGCTGTGGGAAACTGGTTTTTGGCTCGATATTCAGCGGGAAGAATCTGCGCACATGCGCTCATTTTTGCTCGGTGCCTGGAGGCCCGAATAAGATTGTTTAAATGTGTGTCGGAGAATTGGTATAGCAATATTCGGTTTTGTGAGGAAATATATGAAAGACAATCACATTTCACAAATTCCTACAACAATTTTTTCGTTACTGAACTGTATTCGCTTTCACTTGAAAGCTAAAGATGAGGGTTCAATTCCTACCGGAATGGATTTTTTCCTTTGATAAAAATATTTTTTTTTCAACTAAAGTCGGAATCTTTGAAGCTTACTCAGCTTTTTGAAGGACGCTTGTAGCATACTACTCAGCAGAAAAAAAAAAACAAATTCTTATGGATACTTCTCACGCTCAGAATCATACTGGAAAAAATGTCAAAAATTTATTGTTTTTAATTAAATATTTTTATTTCTGAGTAGTTAGAAGTTCATCGATTTTTTTCTTTTTCCGAATTCACCGATTCGGAGATTGGAACTTTCGCTCTTTGAGTGAGAACTGTGAAATTCATAATACGCTTAGAAGGAAAGGCGACTTTTAAATCTAGGCTACTAATATCATGTTTTTTTTTGTTTCCAAGGAAACAAGATCAAAGCAGGCCATTGGTACGTAAAATGTACCCAATAGCTAAAAATTTTAAAGTAATACAATTTAAATTGCAGATAATTCGGTAAAATTATGTTCAGTTTATTGACTAAAATTACCGAAATTTCGGTAAAAAATACCGAATATTCTGTAAAAAAATACCGTATGCTCGGTTATACAAACGTCGAATTTGAAACCCTCTTACATTTTTTTCAGTAAATATTGCATTAACTTCAGTAACTAAGTAACGAAGATTTTCCAAAGAAAGTTTTTTTTCGCATATACGCTTGCCTTGCCACTTCGCTCTATTTCTGTTACTCGGTAATTTGAAAAATTACGGAACTGATAGAAAAATGGTGAAATTTTCTATCGGCTTCGGCGATACCTCAGTCGGTAGAACTCTAGTGATCTAAGTGATGGTCATAAGTTCAAGCCCCAGAGTGAACATCAAACACAGTTGTACCGAATAGGTTTTCAACATTACTCCGTCAGTCGCGAATGATGTAAAAATGTTATAAAATCAAAAAAGTATTCTGAATTACGCATTCAGCCACGGCCGCCATGACAACGGACGCACGTATTTTTGTCGACCGATCGATATCGAACATCGTACCACCCCCCTCACGCTGATTAAGTTTATGAGAAAAAACCCGTGTCCGTACAAAAATAGCTCCGTCATCGAGAAGTGCCACAAACCGAAACGTTCCTAACCTCTCTCGAACACGGCGAATGACGGATAAAAGCAAAATGTCAAAATAAGCTAGCAGCGCTCGGAACCGGGTAATCGCCCATGTTGCCACGTTTGGTTATCGGGGTCACCGGATGAAAACTGCGACTCGTTTTGAGAGTGACTCTCAGCGGCCATGTTGCCATTTTTGAGCAGCTCTTTTTTGTGCCTTTCTTTCCTCAGTCGTGTTACAAACTCAAATTCAGTACGTGGATGAAGAGACTGAAGATGGCGTCTCGGTAGTATGGTGGCACACTCGGCACAGCGGTGTGCGGAAAAGTACCATGAACAGCCCAACGTTGCCAACGGAATTGATTTTTGACGACCCAATGTGAATAGGGTACAGTTGCTAGCGTTGTGCGTTTTTGTTTCGGAATCTCATCCACTCGTGTGTAGGATTGGGAGAAGACGGAATGCTTGCTCGTTTACCCGGATAGTCAGTGCTGGGCGAGTTTAGTTTACGTTTTTTTTTGTTTATCTGTAGTTGATGTTGATTGCTGAGTGCGAATGTAGGAACGCTGGCATGAGTTTAAAATGCACATGAGGCGTCCTTTTATCCATGAAGTAGGCTGGGTTAGAATCATGATTTTTGGATCGCTGTTATGATTTTTGTTTTAATCTATCAAAATTCGAGATGCCAGATGAATCTTTGATGTTTTGTAGTTAGGAAAAAATGTATGCCTGTACCCAAAAGATTCTTAACTACTCTAAACTGGACTATGGAGGACATGGTGTCGCTACTGTTTGCTTAATGAATGGGACTTAAAAATATAGGACTCATAGAAAATCTATACGACTATAGCTAAATTATATCAGTTTAAGATATCCTCAGACAAGATAAAATATTATTCAGAGAGAATATTAAAGTATTGAACCGAAAAAATCTCATATAAGGTATCATTCAAATATTACATATCACGTTTAGGGAGGGAGGGGGTATAGCACCTTGTTTCGATTTGTGAATTTTGGACAGAAAATCTTTAACGAATGTGTTACGTAGGGGGGAGAGGGGTCGAAAATTTCGTCACGTAATATTTGAACAGAATAACTTATCGAGATATGAATGTTTCGAGCGTTATTTTTAGAGGAAACTGGAAATGCAATTAACACTTATCATTCGTTGAAAGCCCATCTATTGTAAGTCGGTCACTCTAATTTTAGTTACTGAAATAAAGAACTCACTGTAGTCTGCTTGTGGCCGTTGATTCCGATGTCCGTGTTTCATGAACAATTAAGCTATATGTATAGGTTAGGGTGGCAACCAAAAGGGTCATAGTTTTGGAGCTAAGGAATTAAAAAAAAATATTCCATTTTTCAATAAATTGGAACAAATTGGTCAAAAGGTTATGAAGGGTGTCCACGATGAAATTGCCACACACAAAATTAATCCGCAAACTTCGAGCTTTCATCCGATTGCCATCAAATTTTCAGGGATTGAAAAATAGCTATTAAACTTTATTTTACCATTTCACTCGTATTTTGTTTATAGTCCATACGCAAATGCCCGCACCTTGTCCTTAACCCCGGCCTTAAGATTCTGCACAACCTCTGAATCAACCGTTTCTTGCATATAAACCCATACTTTCTTCAGTTGCTCGACTCTCTTCACTACCTTCATAATCGTCCAGTACTTCTCGATGGGGCGGAGCTCCGGAGTGTTGGGAGGGTTGAACATTTTCGGCACGAAATTGACCTTATTGTCCGCATACCACTTCAGCACGTCCTGAAGTCCAAATCTGGTCCAAATCCGGCCAGAAGATTGTTGGGACGTTGTGGGCCTTCAGGAGGGGAAGCAGCCGCTTATTTTCTATTAGTTGATCACCCAGGTGGTAAATCATTTTTAACGGATTGCAATCCAAGGCGCGGCGAGCGACCGCGGCCCCCAGTTTGCTACTCTGGGTCCATGGGTGCAATTGGTGACTCTTGATACTATGGTACCCCTACACCATAAAGTCCACCTGGGGCCTTTGGCCATATTTCCCATCCGGACCTGCAACAAAGGCTATACCCATGATGGGAAGACCATACTCGCGCAAAGCGCTCCACGGCAATACTCGTTTATACGTACTACACCGTACCGCAACAGCTGATGTGCTGAGTGGCAGTGGTTGAGGTTGAGCTGGACCGCTTCTAGCCCCGTGAAGGTGTAGCCGACGCCTTTTGAAAGGCGGGGCACCTAGGGTTGCCAGCCCTGTGTCCCCCACCGCAGTGGAGACACTTTGCGCCTTTGATGCAGCTAGCCGCCTGATGACCGGCTTCACCACACCACCAACACAAACCACTCCTGTCTGTGCCCTTGCACGCGAAAGATTTGTGCCCAAATTCCACGCACCTGAAGCATCTTTCCGGTTGCTGAGGGATGGCTATCTGGCAGATAGACCAACCCAGCTTTAGCCGCCCACACTTGAGTGCGGCGTTTGCTGCCGGAAACGGAAGCTTCACAAATGCCACCTGTGTCCCGGGAGGGCCCTCCCACATCCTCACCGAGATCTGGTCAGTCTCGATCTTACACAGATCTTTAAGTGCCTCTTGTACCACAGCATCCGTGGCTATCTCGTCAAGGTTTTTTACCCTGACGGTAACCGTGGTGCTGAAGGCACGGATTTCCGCGGCTTCGCTTACGATCTCCTGCGTAAGCGCACTATATTCCGCGCTCTTTACCTGCGAACCACGTCGGAGCTCGAGGATCATCTCGCCGAAACGCGTTCGACGGATTCTCCTCACGTCCCCTCCTAGGCCCACCAGCCTATCGCTTGACCTCATCTGGCGGAGGACATCAGCTTAGGTCCCTTCCGGTGCCTTTACCACCAAGGCCTCCCCCTTGTCCCTGACCCGGTTGGGCTTGGGCTTGGGTTTGGGTTTTGCGCTGAACCGTCTGCCACCCGGTTGGCGCCTCAGGAACTTGGCCTTTCGCATTTCCTGCAATCTCGTTTTCGTTCCCGCCCGGATCCTGCCGGACCGTAGGATCCCGGGCCCGCTTTTTAAGAGTTCCTGGTCTCGTTTCGCCTGGAGAACCTCTCTTCCGCTTGCCGTTTCCGTCAACCTCCTTTCCGCCATCCTTCGCAAGCAGACGCTGACCTTCTTTGGTCGGGTTGTATCCGCCCGAAGAGGGGTCGCTGCGTCCTCACGTGCCTTCGTCCGGCACTCCGGTGCAGTGAGCAAGCTCGCCACTGCTCTGTTTGCTTTCACAAACATCACCATCACATTGGCGAGTTTCTCGCGCACTTCCTTGTGGATGTTGGATTTCTTCCTTACACAATCCACAAGGTCCTGCATACCCGCCATCGCAACAGCTAGCTCAGCAGGGGTCTCAGGATCCTGAAGCTCCGAGGAGCTTAGGAGTTCCTCGACTGCCTGCTGAACCTGAGCGAAGGGGTCTCCGCTCTCATCGCTTTCGACAGGCGTCCTCACTGGCTCGGCGGGTTGCCTAACCGGCGAGCGCCTTAGCCCGCTCCTGCCAAACGGATTAGGACAAGCGTTCCTTTCCGCCTCACTCCCCTCCATCCGTGTTTTATTTTGTCTATTGTTAATGTTCATAGTTAATCCCACGAGTAGCGAGGTAAATAAACGGTCCACTGCGCCAGTGACCTGCTTAGGGCAGCAAGGTCTGGGATACTGTGGGGTGTGTTCTGGGGCCCCACAGGCTACCGTTTGGAACTAGCTTGACTTAACGACCTGCCAGCCTTCCAGGTACATCGGCACGGTTCAGCGTTACACCTTCACCAAATGGAGTCGGTTTCCAATAGTTTTCCATGTTCATAGTCCGCGATCATTGCAAGGGTCTTCATAAAGGGGGGTTGTAGTTCTCTCGGCCGTACATCTGCATAAAGCAGACACGTTTCCACTCGCAGAGCGCCGCAGCTGCTTATGGAGGCACTCTTTCATGTACACCCGTCTGTTCATCGTGTCGTGGGCACGAAAAGTGCACTCCGCTTCCCGCACGTGGAGATGGCTTGCCAAACCAGGAATTTATTCGCAAGTTTGGACGTCTTAGGAGCGCGGACATGCTCCGGAACGCTGAACTTATCCTTGGCCGTGAAAAACAGGTTGCCGGGGATTTGTTTGAAGTTGGCCTTCACATATGTTTCGTCGTCCATGATGCAGCATTCAACTTTTGTCATGCATGAAATATTTTGTTTTATGTAGAAAATTATGTCGATAGAACTCGACAGTTTTTCTAGTCAAAATGCTATCGCTGTAACACGTTCCATTTATCTTTTTACAGGGACATGAAAGACAAAAACCTTTCGGTGCAAGGCATCAACAACCTGATGAAATTAGACAACACGACATGCTGTTCCAACAAAGGACAGAACAAGAAGGCTGGAACACCGCAGTCGGCTGGCAAAAAAGGTGTCAAAAGAGCTTCGGATGCCGCTGAAATGTCTCCGGGAGCAGCAAAAATTCCTAAAATGATTATCAGGCCTCAGCAAAATAGTCCCCAGCAGCAGCAACAGCAACAAATGCAACAAGGAACTCCAGTTGGTAAAAAGAAAAACGACAACAACGAGGTCGTTTGCACACCCGATATCATGAGTATGTTCATGAATCCGGAGGAATCATCGCCACCGGCACAGGTCGCTAACAGGCCTGTGGTGGCTGCAGCGCCGAAACCACAGCAGCCGATTTTATCTGGCAATCGTCAGGTAGTTGTCCGACCAGCTGTTCCCAACGCGTCTAATCCAGTTCCTTTACGTATGCCTATGAGTACCAACAATACAAATTCAGCTAACGGAGGACCTGCTCCGGTTTATCACACCATAAATGGTTACAGGATCGACTTACATACAGCTGCTCAGCAAGGAACCTATCGGTTACCGAATGGCAAATTGATCCAGGTGCGAAAGCAAGCACCTACTGCTGCTACCCCAGCTGCCACTCCGATTCCAAATCGTACAAATATCACTATTGCCCCGAAGCCAGCCAATAATTTCTACAATCCACCAACTCAAACCCCGACTACAGTTCGTTTTCAAAACGGAACTCCCAACTCAGCTTCTCATATTAACATCGCGATTCAGCAGCAGCAACAGCTACAAGAACAGAGACTTCAGCAACAGCGTCAACAGGCCCAAGCTGCCCAACAAGCTCAACAGCAGCAACAACTGCTTCAGCAACAACGCCAGCAGCAGATGTTGCTTCAAGCAACGGGTCAGCCTCAACCGACCATCGTAGCTGGACAGCCGAACCCGGCTCTGCAACTTCCCACGTTAGCAGTTCTACAACGAATGGTCAATGGACCCCACGAGGATTCTCCTCTGGGTAAGTCCAGGAAAGATTTTGAAGGCAAGCTGCTATCTGGTGTTGAAATTTGTCAACATATCGTTAACAAAATCAACACCCTGACAAACTCCAATTCTTTCAAAAACATCCGTAACGTTCGGGATTTGAAGGAACTGTACATTCACGTTTCCTACCTGCTGACTTATGCTATCGGGCGCTTCAAGACACTCCAGGAAAAGTGCGTTGATGATGTCAAAAAGATGGGCTTCACCAAGGAGTCGGACTTTGTCATGATGGGCGAACAAATCAGCAATCGTAATCCCGACGAAGACAAGAGTGACGATGAGGATGATGTCGAAATTGTTGAGCAGAGTGCCGAAGTGGTAACTTTGGATTCCGATGATGAAGACAACGACAAAGATGCCGTTGAGACGGAAGCTGCTGTTGCAGCTCTTCTCGGCGAGAAGGATGAAGGTTGGTTTAATATCATATAAAAAATGTTGATATGTATTTTAATTTTTAATTTATAATATTTTTTCAGTGAACCCATCTGGTGGTGAAATGTGCATGGAAGATTTCCTCCAGGTTAGCATCAGTGAGGCAGAAAAATCGAAGGAATCTGTTGAAACCACCCAAGAAAAAACCGAAGATCAGCCGAAAGAAGCGGATCCGAAAGCCACCATTTCCAATATCGAAATCGCTGAAGTCACTTCAATGGCTAGCGATGCTGGAGACAAATCTGAGAAAAAGGATGCTGGTAATTCGGACGAAACAGATAAACCAGAAGTTTCGAATGATAAAGAAACCGACAGCTCAAAGGGCTCGTCTGAACCAGCTACTGATGATCTGGTTGAAATTCTTGATTCAAGTGAAAACCTCGAATGCGTAAAATCGATCGATGGAGATGAACAGAAAGGAAAAACTGAGGAAGACAGTTTGGTGGAGAAAGTTGCTGTTGAAGAACCAGTCGAAAAGTCGACTGTTAACGATACGGAGAAAGTAACTGATGAGGCAGAGAATGAAAAACAAGGAACTGATGATTCAGCAAAGAAGGAAGCTGTTGTAGAAGAAGGAGAGAAATTGAAGGATGATGAGCAAATGGAAGATCTTACAGCGGAAGAAACTACTGCTGAAGCTGATGCGGTTGAAGAAACTGCTGTGAAGTCAGATGATGCTGTTTTAGTTGGAGAGACAAACACCGATCAGAAGAACGAAAAGCAACAGGATGATGTTTCTGACAAAGTCAATGAAACGGAGACTGTACAACCGACAGAAAAGAAGGAAGAGAAGGAAGAAGATATTTCTCAAAAGGAGGAGAAAGAATCTGTAAATGTGGACGAGTCTGCGAAAGACGAACCGTCTGAGAAAGAAGACAACACGACTGAACTACAGGGCGAATCGCTCGAGAAAAAAGACGAATCGTGCGGATTGGACAAATCTGCTGAGACAGAAGACAAACCCGCCGAGTCAGAAGAAACTTCGGAAAAGGTCACAGAGGATGATCCTGTAACTAAAGCAGAAGAATCTACAAGTGAAAAGGCCATTGAATCGGACGTTCAAGCCAAAACAGCTAGTAACGAAAAAACATCTGCTCCGGGAGAAGAACAGATGGAAGTTGACGCTGACGACGAGGCACATGTGGAAGAGACAGAAAAAGTTATTTCTGTTGTGTCTTTAGACAGCACCAAGGAAACTGAAGTTGAAGGTAATTATTTTCAAAAAACTTTCGCATTAAGAGAGAAAAAATGACCAAGTTGATGAAACCCCTCTATAAATGAACAAAATAGAATGGAATAGAACATTCGATTAATACCTACATTGTCTTAACATTTTTTGCTTTGTTTTTTTTTAACAGAAAATAAACACCAACAACAATCAACAACCGTAGAAGACATCGATGAACCTTCGGACAAACCGATTCAAGAGCCTGATACTAAAACTGAAGTGGAAGCTGAGCCTATGGATGAGGATCAGACCGCTGAGCCAGTTGAAGAAACTGTTCAATCGAATGAAGAACCCAGCCCAGAAGCGGATTTGATCAATAAAAATTCAACCGAAGACTCAACTGAACAACAAGACATTCCTGTTGAATCGGAGCCAGTAGTCAAACCCGTTGTGACAGAGCCTGTTACCGATCAATCGGTATTACCCGAGGAACCAACCGGCCAGGATCTGTTTTCATGCATCGAAGACACTTTCCAAAAGTTGCAGAATATGTTTGAGTCGACCGAAGAAGCCGTTGGAGAACCGGAACGCATCGAAGGAGAAGAAAAACCAGAAGAAAACGTTGTTGAGTCTAAAGAAGTGACCCCAGCTGAAGAATCCGAAAAAATGGAAGTCGATGCTGACTCTCAGCCGGAAACAGTGGCTGAGAAACCCCAGCTACTGAATGGTGAAAGTGCTCAGCCATCACTTGATAATGGGCTGGAAGAAATCACTTCGGATGAAAATTTTAGTCAAAAATCTTCGGAAGCTATTGTCAATGACAAGCAAGCTAGCGCCAGTTCAACGGAAGTTGCTCTCGAAGGGTGTTAAACCCTACGTTTTCCGTTCATTGTACAAAGGTAGATAGTAAGCGCGTAAATCTAAGTAGGTTCTCTGCTAAACGCTCTTAACTTACGCTCCTCTAGAAGGCGTAGGATTTCCTGATTCAAATAAGCATTCTCGTAAGGGTTACGTTCATTAAGGCATCAGATGGTGCTTAGTCAGGTTTCAGCCGAACCACATTTCCAATATTATTTGAACTGGTATTTCTGAAAAAAAACGGCCCTTAAAATGCCGTGGAAATTATATTTTAATTATTCTTTCTAGAACCAGATTTTTTTGTTGGCTTGGTTCATGCTACGGAAACTATTCCCGACAACTGGATTAATGAATGGCAGTTTGCAATTTGTTACAATAATATTTTACTTACTATCTCCGACGCAGTGAGTTAGTTCGTTGTATAAAGTTTTATAATACTTACGGTAAGATTTTTTTAAAATAAAATAATCGGTTTCAATTGAGATCAGATAATTCCTTGCACTAAATTCTAACCCGGTTAGTATTAAATAAAGTTATTGTTTCACTTTATTTTATCCATTATTTCTCAGTGTTACACATTTTGCTGTATGATCTCGATTAATGTTGGGAATTTTCATTGATTCTTGAATTGGTTCAAAATTGAAAATCGAGTACAGACGCACATTGAATGAACCATCCTGATGCTTTCCTTTGTTGATATATGTTGATTACGTGAAAAATTGTAATACTTCGGCCCACGGGGATGAAGGAGCGATTTTTAAAACGAGTATCAACCCGAATCAACCTGGCGCAAAATCGGTTGAAACATGATATCACGTTTAAGAACTTATTGTGTAGTAATTTATTTTACCTATGAACGATGATCAAAGTTTATCTAACAAGACCCTCAATAACAGAATGTATGTGGCCGTAAGGAAATGCGCATGTAAGCAAACTTATGCATCAACGTAATCTCTAATTTTGTGAATTAGAGCGTGACTCTCGACTAAGCGTCGTAGCTAAAAGAACGAGAGATAAAAAAACAGACTATTAAAGCGATCAATTCAATTGACGTTAGTCCCGGTAGTGCGTAAAAATCAAATAAAAAAAAAACTAGTTATGGGTTTGTTATAATTATCAATTTTAGTTTTTAAATAAGACTTAAGTCTGTAGATACCATCCGTATATAGAATACTTATCTATATTTAAACTAGTAAGAATAAAGGCACGCATTTCGCTTTATGTTTCTAGACTTTAGATTGACTCGAAAGTTGTTCTTCAGCTATATGCACATAATTGTGAGTCGCTGCCACTCGCGTTTGTAAATTAGTAAAAACTACTTTTAAGAGAAAAAAATACAAAATAAATTTATTCGATCGTCATTTAAATGTAATCTTTTTCAATTGGTTTTAATCAGCTGAAACGTACCGAAAAGATACCACTGGCTGAACTTACGTAAAAGTCGTTGAAGAAGATCCAGTTCAGTTGTTATTTCTGTTCTTTGCTATATCTTGGCACTATTCGATAACGATCAGAGAAACGAAAGATATCCCGGTTACGGTAGTTAGATATCTACGGACAATAATCCTAATCTTGTAAGTGTGCGAAACTTTGTGCACGTGCATTGCAAAATATTCGTTCCTGTTAGCTTGTCATTTGGATCTTAAACGTTGAACTATACCGCTGGGGTCATCAAAATGCCAAATAAATCGAGATATAGGAACATAAATGCAGATGGATTTGGCATATTCGAGCGCCGAATGTTAAGAACAATCGGCAGGAGAACGGAGGAAGGATGAACCACTCTACAGCTAACCCAGTATCTAGAAGGTGGTGAAGGCTGGACGGATACGCTGGGCAGGAAATGTTGCAAGTATGCCGGACGACTGTCCTGCAAAACAGATGTTTGCTGCCAATCCGGTAGGAACGAGACGAGCAGGGGCGTAACGAACGAGGTGGTTAGACCAAGTGGAGCGTGATCTGGCGAATGTGGGATGTCCGAGAAATTGGAGAACGGTTACCATGAATTTTGAAAATATTGTTCATCAAGTTATGTCGTGAGACGGAACACTATGAAAAAAGGCTGCGAGGAGATATGAAGGAGAACTGCAGAGAGGCGCTTGTCTGGAATTCAAAATGGATATGAAGAAGAGACGAGCCCTGAAGCTCGTGGCGGTAACGCCATATTCAAAGTTACGTTAAGTTTAAGCAATATAGAAAATGTGACGTAAAAGTAAGTACAAGATCATGGTGTGTTCTAATATATTAATTTTTATTAACGCTTCTTCAAATTTAACTTAAGTATTTATTTGCTTATTGCTAGGATATTTGAATTTAAAAAAGCTTTATGAAAAAATATTCCATAATTTTTAACCTTATTTTAAAATATACAAAAATCTAAGCTGACTATCCTATATTTTACAGATTTCATAGACCGGATCTGAGGTGCGAAGTTTTCAACTGTCTTCAGTGCACAATAGATAGTAGTCACCATCGATTACCTCAACGACTTTGTAATCGTCGATTTGATCCAAATCGACGTCCCCTTCGATGATTTCAATCAGCTCTTCGGTTTCCTCATCATCCTCGATCGTGTTATCGTTACCATTTTCCCCGCCATGCAGAGAATCGTCATCCTCAATCACTACCGAATGTATTGTGAGTGGTCCTTTCCGTTGTCCCTCGTCGGGGCTTTCGTCGCTGCTTTCGCCATCTACTTTCACATCGATGACGGCGGCCTGCATTACGTCACCCTGTTCCGGATCCGGAAGCTCGTGGTGCTGGTAGTACCCTCCCACAACTTCCATAATCTGGGCAACCGAATCGGAATCGATACGGTTTATTTCCAGCTCAACCTCTCCTCCTCGTTTGCCGTCAGTCGTATCGAGCGGGATGGTTGTTTTGCATCCTTCGGAAGGTACCTTTTTGAGGTCGAATACGTCGGTTTTGTCACTCGTTTGTAGAGGCTTTTTAAGAGACGTGTCGTTTACTGTTTGTTTTGCGACTTTGTTTGATGAAGACAACTTCGAGGCCTTGTTTTGAGGGGCCATCGACAGTTTGAACAGCGGTATTGGAGCTTGGTCTGCGGTTTTGTCCTTAACAACTGTGAGAGGTTGTTCCTCGCGTGTTGCAATCGATACCAGCGAAACAGCTGGCTGAACCGCTTTCGCTTGGGATACTGGCGCTGGTTGATGTTTGTCGACCGGTTTAAGAGAAATACTCGGCGGTATGAACTTAAGACGTTGCTCTGCGTTCTGCCTTTTGTTTGTGGACATTTGTGGGTTTGATGATTCTGTTTCACTTTCTGGCGAAGAAGGACTTCCCTTGTCGCTAGGAAAACGAGGTTGTATAGTGATGTCCTGTAGAAGAAATTAAGTGATTAGAATTCTCCCAAATATCCTGGGCTGTTCTTAGATTTGCGGTTGGCAATAAATGAGTGCTACACTGGTACACCCTTCACGAGAACGTATGTTAGTTAAGTTTCAATTTTTGTTCACAACTCGAAGTAGCGAAGTGTCTTAGTAATTGAGAGAATCTAAATTATCACAGTGAAATGATAGGACGTTGCATTTCAAATTGAAAGTAGGTATACCCAAGAAAAGCACAACAAATGATAGAAAATTCGATTGTATTAGAATATCTTCGAACCACTGAAAAATTCGGCAGATGTTCTAGGTATCGTACTAGACATTGCAAGCAATGTTTCAACAGGAGTTTTGTCTTTCGAAGAGCTATATGAGCTTAGACTCAGATCTTTTGTTCCTGATGAGAAACAGGAAGCTAAAGCTTTGCGTGAACCTTACTTTTCGAGTCCTTGTCGGGATAGCGTTCGGAAAAATTTCAACAAACGCAAAAACAAAATATCGATTTCGGCTTTTCCATCGGTTGAAGTGGGTGTGTGAACACAATAATGAGCTTGCTGAAGTATCCACATTCCAACTTTAGCCGTAGATTTCATGATATGTATTGAAATTCATTACAACAAATCTAAAGATGTTCAAGGAGCAGACATATGTTCATCGACTTACAATTTGCAACATGATGTTAGGTTTAAAAAGTAATTGAAATAAAATAAAACAAGCTCAAGTACCGGTATTTTGGCCGTTTCTGCCGTGATCCGCGAAACATCATCCTTTTTCACCGGCTTTCCCTCGTTGTCGTCCGATTCATCGCTTTCCTCCTCCACCTCCTTCTCCTCCTGATCGGATTCGTCCTCTGAATCCAGCTCAATCAAATCAGTTTTCTCTTCTACGATTGCACAATCGTCTTCCTCGTCCTCGTCGTCGGCAGAATCCGGCGGAAGGCTTCCTTTCTTTGGTGTTGAACCATTTGATTCCTTTTGCAGGCTTTCGCTGCTGACTACAAACTCTTCGGCATGATCCGTAAGATTATCTGATATTCGGTTGCTCAAGATTGGTCCCAAATCTGTGATTTTGTTGTATCCCATCCGCCGGATGTCTGATATGCATTTTTCTTCCAGCTGCTGGAACCGATCTTTGACGTATTTTATCACATAAGAAACGGTATGATACAAGTCTTTCAGGTGAGGGAATTTATTGGTCTGTTTGTATGAAGTGGAATTAAGTAAGTTGTTGATTTTGGGAATCACGTGCAGCGAAATTTCAGCCGCTTCGATCAGACGGCTATCGAAAACCCTTTGAAAATTATGAATAGGATTACTTCCCCTCTTCTTGTGTCTCAGTTCCTGTAATGCGGTAAGCGAAGGAACAATTAAATTGGGTGGGTTCCAATCAGGCTTAGGATCAAGCGCTGAAGCTGTGATGGGTGCCATATGGGTTTGTCTTTTGTCACTTAAACCGCTTGATGATGCGTTGCTACAACTTTTTCGATTGACATAGGTTTTGGAGGGCACATTTCGACCAGTTCGCATAATTATTGGCGAGGCCCTAGAATTAGCGGCTGATGTTTGCTCTTGGATGGGGGGAGAAGTCGGAGTTTCTAAATCTAACACTTCTGTCGGAGCCTTTTTCTTGGGCTGCCGGCGCACCTGAATCAACTTTCCGTTCGGCAAGCGGAATGTGTCGTGTTGGGCGGCTATACGAAGATCTACCACATAGCCGTTAATGTTGTGCAGTAAGGGATTGCCATCGGCCACCAGCGAAGGCGTTTCCTCAAACGAGTCTCTGGCTCTTTTTCGTTTTCTGGTTGGAAGTGTTTCTTGTTGTTGATCTTCCTTCTCCTTTGCAGAGGTCACCAAAACCTTTGGTGGTTCTACCAGTTTTTCTTTGGATGCCGACTTTTGTGGGGTAGCCTTTTTTCGTTTTGGAGAAGCATCCCTGAAAACAAAAAAAAAAAAAATGTAGAAGAAAATTCATGGAAAAATTTAATTAATAAAACTAATATTATTGAAATAATAAATAAAATTTGATTAATAAACGGACGGTTTAAAAAAAAAACGGCTAATTCCCAAATAGACGATTTTTGGCCAAAAATTGCATGCATTTCTAAGTCATTTGACATCAAAATTAAAATTTCGATTTTTTCCGATTTCCTTTCTCCGCCCCCTTACGTGATTTTTGAAATTTCGAAGTCAATTTTTGACGAATTTTTTTTTCGGTTTAAAACCAGATTTTGATGTTATATGCATTTTTTCCCTTTGATAATTTTTGAGGATCAAAAAACCTAAAATTTGATCGTTTTGAGGCACTCCTAAATCAAGTCCGATTGAGCTGAAGTTTTACACTGTCCAGTTTTTTTGGGCCAATCTACAAAATGTATGAGGTCGGTATTTAAAAATCGACCATAAAATTATACATCCATTGCCACCCTAATAATGGACTAAACATGTCAATGTTAAATTATGCTTAGATGTTACGCAAAGCCAAAACTAAAATAAATTTGAAAGCATTTCAAAGCAAATAAAAATATGAGAAAGCGAAGCGATAATTTCTTATAAGGATGAGAATTTCAATGTGTGATATTCAGAGCTTTATTGGGATTTCAATACACTTCCTCGATACAGCTGAGCTAACGTGAAACATCCACTTTCAACTGTGCATCATATAGGTTATGTTTGGATTTAGTTAAGCTCTAATCTCAAAATAGAAAACGAACGTGACATTGAGGTTAAGGATCCGACTAAGCTAGTGTGAGTGAAATTCCGCGATGTAAACAAACGATTTTATGTATGATCAATAAAATTTTGCACAATACTGTAAAAAAAAAGTTCGCTTCGGTATGATGTAGCTACTTACACAACTCCTGGCGGGCAGCAGGGAACGGCATCTTTCACCAGAAATCGTTTCCCGTTTGATGACGTCGATAACTGACTGCGCCGGAAGTGCTGCTGACAGATCCTCATCCAGGTTCGATCCACCTGGCTTGGATGCAATATCATTTCCTCGGGGGCGCTGTGCTGATTGTAAAAATCAAGCCATTTTGTCAGCATTTCAGGATCCTTGGGGAAGCTGCAAATGGAAATCATTCATTGAGCTGGTTACAATTATCAAGAGCTTTGGAATCAAAACACACCTGAAAAACGTGAATCTATTTCGGCGCCCTTTTCGATACGAGTTCCCGCACTTAACGAATGCACATTTGCGGTTGTTCATAACGGACACTTTCGACTGTTAAAACTGCTTTTTAGTAAAATAAATTACGGATGTGTACTACCTGATCACAAATTTTCACATTTTATGGTGGCTTGTGGGTTTGACAGTTCCGAAGTTCCGAAACCGAACCCTTGGTTTGACCTTATCAACCCACCAACAGATGGTAATATGAGAAAAGCTCCCCTAAGGCGCCGCCATTGCTGACAAATAATGCAACCGTCATGCCATCTAGTGGGCTCTAGCGAAATGCAAACATCCTAATGTCCCTGATGCCCGCTGAACAAAGACATCCTGAATAGTATAAGTTCCTTAAGCAATCGGTACAGCTCCTTTCAAAATTAGGTTAGTGTTAATTGACCATGTGAAAGCAAAACTGTTAAGATTTCACTCAAAAGCAGACACACCACATCAATCTAATCTAGCCTATGTTAAAAGGTTATATACGATACGGCGAGCTTCTTGTTCGAATGATTAAAGAATTAGCTCCCCCTTCAGTTCGACTTCAACACCATTTCTTTCGTTATGCGACGTTTCGAAACAGAAAAAGCTCTCTATGGGATATGCAATCGTGAAGAAACTTGCAAGTTGCAAGCATCAGTCTACTAGCTTGCATGCAAGAATTTGGACGCGAAAGCTCATTTGTGAGCCAAACTTAACTGTGTTTCACAAAGCTAGCGATGACACAAACCGTGAATGTTTTTTTTGTCTTTCATACTTTCTTCAATGCGATAATATGAAGGCCGACTGTAAAGCTTTAAACACTCACTTTACGGAATAGAAACAGATGAAAATCATTCAAGCATCAAATGGATGATCAAAATTATTCTAATCGATCGTATTGTTATTTGTTCTGTAGGAAGGGCTGCATAAAAGCGGATGTTTCAAATGAAGGAGAAATAATATTAATCGCTAGAAAGAAACTAGCGGGGTAAGATGGCCCATGCCATTATTTTTCAAAATATGGTAACCTACGGCTTCGAAAGATGTTTTTCTTCATTTTTATTGTTGCAAATAATCTTCTCTATAACTCCTTAGGGGAAAAGTTCAATAAAACGATTTCAATTTTTTTATGCAGAAGAATAAATCGAATCTGAGTAAAACTTGTACTTTTAATGGTTAACATATAAGGTTTCATGGTAAACCAGTCTGCGCAGTCTGATAAAGCTTTTCGTTTATTCACTTCGTTTTGCTTTATTTCACTAACTTCCAACAATTTTGTACCTACTAAAAGCAATCATATCAAAATAAGGGCAGAATGCGCTCAAAACCACGTGTTTACGCTTAAATATTGAATGCGGTTAACTTTTGAGAAAACACGAATATCAAAATGAAATGTCATTCTATTTATTATCCCAAATATGATAAGAAAGCATTATTATAACAAATTTAGTCCTTTTTCAAGTTTAAATGGTGTACAAATATTCGATACGAAAAAATCATCAACCGCCATGTTTGCCAAAAATCAGAGATTTTCAAAAAAGGATTTTTTTCATATAAATAGCGTAGGTAGGTATCTATTGGAATAAGATTTTTTATCCCCTACTACTCGTGATGTTTTATCACCAAGTGACAAAAGAAGAACTTAAAATTTGTTCCGCCCTAAAAGAAATTGAACATTTTTGCTCCAGTCTGGGTTTCCTACTGATAGGATGATCGCCTGAAGGTAGACAACAGCGATTGTGAAAATGTGACGTGCTTATACCTCCTCCCCATAGTCTACATACAGGATACAACATGGAAAACCTTAACGAAAATTGTTAGCGAGTTGTTAAAACAGGTTGTGGTGGATGCCCCCACTAGCTACGCCCATGCGAACATTCTATCGCGACGGTCCAAGGTTCAGTCCTTTATGCTGACACAAGCAAAAGGAAACTGTACTTCGATCGTCCGATGTTTGTTTATGCTGACTACGCGTAAGCTACGTGTAGGTCGCCACCCGAATGTAGGTTTAAGAAATGGATAATAAAATTAATCTTAGTTAGACTCCCAACTTGACCGGATCGTTCGATCGAGATATCACTCCCCTTGTTTCCCTAACTAACGCGGGACAAAACATGGCGATCCAGGCCAGAATTAGCACAAAGTGTACAAGTTCAATGTAGATAGCAGCATCGAAGTGAAGCGCATTACCTGTGCGGGACGGAAATTGATGAAAATAACCATCTACAATTGTTTAACAAGAGTGAAAAGTGAGCAGTTCATTTCAATGTAGATAGCAGCATCGAAGTGAAGCGCATTACCTGTGCGGGACGGAAATTGATGAAAATAACCATCTACAATTGTTTAACAAGAGAGAAAAGTGAGCAGTTCATGTATGTGACTTTTATAATAAATAAAGCCTAAATATGGGGTGGTTCTCTGCTGACGAAACCGTCGTCGCGCAGAACACTTCCAAAGAACATTCAACCATCGCTTGGGCGTTGGTAGTGATTGCCGCTGCTTTAATTAGCTACGTGCTTCTTAAAGCACATTCGCGATACACCGTGGCACGCCTACGGGATATCCAGCAAAGCCAACCAACACGAGTGCAGCTGGAATAATAAGAATAATAAGACGTTAAATCTTTGCACCCGATATTGTTAAAGTGGAAGTTCTGAGAAGTGTGTGCTGAGTGGAAAAGCAAATCATCCTGTGAATATGGACATCACGGCTGCCGCACCACACAATCAAGCGACTGTATATCGGCAAAGCTGGGAGATCGAAGCCGAGTACTCGTCTAGTATGGCCGATTTGAATGTCAACAGTAAACAACCGGAGCCCTGAGGGAATCGCTCCTGGGGGACTACAGAGAATTGATGGGGACGTTGGAAACGTACCTCAGAATGGGAACCGGATCTAGATAAGTATCTATATGTTTAATTTAAAAAAAAAAAAAAAAAAAAAAATTTAAAATAATGTTTTTAATGTATAGAGTAGTCAAAAAGCTAAAATAATATTTCGACTTTTAGGAACAAACAACAAACAGAAAAACAAAACATGGAAAACGAAAACAACCAACAGAGGAAGAGAACAAATGAAGAGAAATGAAAGACAGAAAAAAAAAAATAATAATAATAATCGTAAGTAGAAACTGTATTTTTAGAAATAATGCCAGGAAAAGCAATAATGCCGCCCAAACTTGACCTTAGCTTAGCGATAAAGGTGGTAAAGCCATTCGATGGCACCGCCATAAAACTTCAAAATTGGATCGAAAGTGTGGAGTTATTGAGCGACTACTCAGAAGGGGTCGCAGAAGTGACAACCCTTAAATTTTTAAAAACAACGCTCGTGGGCGCAGCCCATGGAGCAATTGACAATGCAACTACAATCGCGGAAGCTGTAGAAGCATTAAAGAAAAAATTCACAATTCGAGTAACGCCGAAGGCTATAGAAAAAGAAATGATGACCAAAAAGCAGAATGCAAAGTCGATATCGGATTTTGGAACCGAAATTGAACAACTCTCTGCCAAGCTAGCTGCAGCGCACGTATCTATGGGTACGTTCGCAAATGAAGCGGCATCTACAAATATTGTACAGCCAATTGCTGTACAAGCATTTACCGATGGACTTAAGGACCCATCGGTCAAATTTTTCTTAAGAGCACGAAACCCGACAACTTTAAACAAAGCGGTTTCAGATGCTCTGGAGTGTCAAGCAACACCCCATCAGGAAAACAGTGTTGACACTCTAATGGCACTCTGGTGCACAACCGGAAAACCGTCATATAGAGGCAATGGACAAAATCAATGGAGAGGCAGAGGCCACCCTAGGGGACATGGTTCCTACAGAGGGAATAATGGATACCGTGGAAGAGGTAACCATTATACCAACTACAACCGTGGTTACAACAATAACAACTATGGAAATAACCATAGCAACCAAAACCAAAGAGGGAATAATCGAAGAGGTCGAAACGGTCCACACATGGCAAACATTGCCGAAGGACAACAACAACAAATTCAACAACAACAACAAATTCAACAACAACAACCACAACCCCAAAGACAAGAACGAGAAAGGGAAGAAGCCAATCTGATTGATCTTTTTCGCTAATTTTAATGCGAAAAAGGCTCTCAGAGTAAAATTTTTATTATTTGGTAAAGAAGTAGAACTAATAATTGACAGTGGAGCATCTTGTTGTATTTTGGACAAAAGATGTCTCCCTGAAATTTTCAATATAAATAATTCACAAACATTGGAAATAAGTGGTGTAAACGGAGTTACCAGCACGCTGGGATACGTTGAAACTTTTGTAGGATACAATTCTGTAGAATATCCCATTAAATTTAATATAATAGAGAGTTTACCGGATACAGTTAATGGTTTAATTGGTACAAATTTCCTTAAGGAGTTCGGAGCAAACATTGATTTCGCAAGAATGAAGATGGAACTCAAAAACCCAAATCACGAGTATTTTACAATACCGGCTAGAACGGAAATTGTTAGATACATCGAAACTAATTTTTTTGAAACGTGTGTTGTATTGAATGAGGAAATACAACCACAAGTATTTGTTGCAAATGCTATTGTACAACCGTCAAACGGAAAAATACCCATACGAATGATCAATGTTAAAAACAAACCAGTTCAAATTTCAAATCTGAAACCAACAATCAAGCCAGCCAGTGAGTATTTGATACTGGCGATGGATTATAAGAATGATAAGTCAGACAGAATCCAACAGCTTTTCAAAGAATTGGATTTGAGTCTTTTGCCAAAAACAGAGAAACAGCATATGGAACAAATTTGCACAAAATATGCTGATATATTTTGTCTTGAAAACGACAATCTGACTGTAACAGATATCTACAGTCCAGTGGTTAAAATAAATAAAGAAGCCCAGCCAATTTATAGTAAACCCTATAAATTGCCGCAAATGCAAAAGTCGGAAGTAGAAAAGCAAATTCAAAAGATGGTAAAGAACCAAATTATTGAAAAGGCCACTTCCGCATGGAATAGTCCAATATTGCTAGTGCCCAAAAAATCTGCAAATGACAAGAAAAAGTGGAGACTTGTTATAGATTACAGGAAGCTAAATACGGTAATTGAGGATGATAAATTCCCTTTACCTAATATTGAAGACATAATCGATACACTTTCAGGTGCTCGTTATTTTTCGCATTTAGACTTGTCACAAGGATACTATCAATGCACCCTACGTCCAGAAGATAGACCAGTGACAGCTTTTTCGACACCATCCGGACAGTATCAAATGACGAGACTGCCGATGGGTCTCAAAATAAGCCCCTCATCATTTTCCCGTCTAATGACGATAGCGATGTCAGGGTTAGATATGACAAAATGTCTTGTCTATTTAGATGACATTATTGTCTTTGGTAAGTCAATTGAGGAACACAATAGGAACCTCATCGCAGTTTTTGAAAAACTTCGAAAAGTCAATCTAAAATTGAATCCTAAGAAATGTAATTTCTTTAAAACAGAGTTAATCTACTTAGGACACTTTATATCCGCTGAAGGAATAAAGCCCGATCCTGCTAAAATAGAAGCAGTGAAAAAATGGCCTATTCCGAAAAATGCGGACGAGGTGAAGCGTTTCGTAGCGTTTGCGAATTATTATCGCAAACATGTTAGAAATTTTGCAGCAATATGCGCACCACTAAATCTTCTAACAAGAAAGAATACACAATTCAATTGGAGCATTGAATGCAATGAAGCCTTCAATACTTTAAGAGAAAAATTTATAAATCCACCTGTACTTGATTTTCCTGATTTTGGTAAAAATAATACCTTTACGTTACATACGGATGCATCTGGGTATGCAATTGGTGCAGTTCTTTCCAATGGAAATGGCAGACCGGTTGCATATGCTAGTAAATCCTTAAACCAGGCTGAGACTAGATATCCAACTATAGAGAAGGAACTGTTGGCTTTAGTGTGGGCAATCAGACATTTCCGACCGTACCTTTACGGAAGAAAGTTTATTGTTCATACTGATCACAGGCCATTAGTTTACCTGTTTTCTTTAACAGATCCTTCAAGTAGACTAACCAAATTTCGGTTGGCACTTGAGGAGTACGATTTTCAAATTAATTATATTCCCGGAAGAAATAATGTGATAGCGGACGCGTTATCACGCATTTCGATTTCCGATCTAAAAACTATGACAGAAACAACAATGACAATGATAACACGGTCAAAATCAAAACAAATCAAAGAAACCACTGACACGGAAGGAACTGATCAGCCTCAAGAGTCAAATGTGGAATATATGGAAATGGAAGTATGTCCAAATATAAAAGAAATTGAAATAACCCCACAAAAAATAAGAATACCGCAAACTCAAACGTTAACTCACCTACGGGGAGTAATGAAAAAGGTAGCGGATTATATAAAAAATTTAAAAATGAACGTATGCATACTATTAAAAAGAAAAAAGAGCGCTCAACATCTTATGGAAAATATCCATGAAATAAAAATGAAGGATATACCGGATATAATTATTATAGGGGAACACATAAAAGTGATAAAAGAAGACATACAGAAAAAGATAATAATGAACGACTATCATGTCCTACCAACGGCAGGCCATGCAGGCATCAATAGAACTCTGCACACTATCCAGCAAAGATTCTATTGGAAGAATATGAAAAAAGATATCAAAGTTTTCATTGATTCGTGCCAGTTATGCCAGAAAAACAGAATCATAAATAAACCCAAAACACCAATGATAATCACAACAACAGCTGAAACTGCGTTTGAAATAATTTACTTAGATCTTGTTGGTCCTTTACTGCCTAGTGCAGAAGGTAACCGATATATATTAACAACGCAATGCGACCTGACAAAGTTTATTACGGCAACAGCCATTAAAAACAAAGAGACAGAAACGGTAGCGAAAGCTTTTGTAGAAACCATTGTTTTAAACTATGGGATTCCAAAAAGAATCGTAACAGATAGAGGCAAAGAATTCATGTCGAATCTATTTTCGGATATATGCAAATTACTCGAAATAGAAAAACTGAATTCAACAGCATATCACCACGAAACAATCGGTGGACTAGAAAATTCTCATAAAAACTTGGGAAATTTCTTACGTATATATAGTGAGAAATCACCCTTGTATTGGGACAGTTGGTTAAAATACTACCAGTTTGCGTTCAATACTACAGTCCACACAACGACAAACAAAACACCATTTGAGCTAGTTTTCGGTAAAATCTGTAATTTGCCATCAAACCTATCTGACGCCGAGACAGTTGACCCAATATATGACATTGAGGATTATTCAAAAATTTTAAAAATTAAATTGAAATCTTCGCAACAAGCAATCAGGGACAAAATAATACAAGAGAAAATAAAACGAGTTGAAAAATTCAACAACTTGGCGAAACAAATGAATTTTAACAAAGGAGACTTAGTGTTATTAAAAAATGAAACTGGGTCCAAGATGGAAAATATATATGTAGGTCCATACCAAGTATTGGAAGATTTAGATCCAAACATAAAAATTTCAATTCAAGGAAAACAAGATTTTGTACACAAATGTAGAGTAAAACCATATATAGGACGTGTGGTGGATGTTTAGAAAATAATACTAATAATAATAATAGTAATAATAACAATAAACCATAATTGTAATTCACCATAATAAATCATTGTAACACTTTATTCGAAACACTAGATGATCTTCAGTTAAATATATTTATACAATATTAGTTTTTGCATTAACAGTTCAAGAAACAATATCTCAATGTAATCAATAACAATATCAATTAGTAACAACTTATCAACAAATCAATTTATTGCTTATTATACTACTATAAATAAGAAGAAGACTATAACAACTTTAAACTTAATTTAAAAATTAAACAATAGCATAATTTTTAAATTTTATAAGAAAGGGCGTGTGGTGGATGCCCCCACTAGCTACGCCCATGCGAACATTCTATCGCGACGGTCCAAGGTTCAGTCCTTTATGCTGACACAAGCAAAAGGAAACTGTACTTCGATCGTCCGATGTTTGTTTATGCTGACTACGCGTAAGCTACGTGTAGGTCGCCACCCGAATGTAGGTTTAAGAAATGGATAATAAAATTAATCTTAGTTAGACTCCCAACTTGACCGGATCGTTCGATCGAGATATCACTCCCCTTGTTTCCCTAACTAACGCGGGACAAAACACAGGTAACAATCATTCTGTACAAAACATAAAGACAATTTGAAATCCCCTTTGACTGATCCGCAATGCTTTCTGTTAAGTTTCTTAAAAGCCATAATCCACGGGACTAAATATGTAGCAGAGCATTTTCGGTTCTAGGTTCAAGTTCAAAGCCGACTAACAAAACAAGATCACGCTGTGCTGGCACAACACCGTCCCAGCATAGCAAAGGATTAGTTTGAGATGTGAGAAAAGCGGCAGGTCGGAGAACCACTTATCGTGTGTTGTTGATTGAAATAAATGATCCATTTTGGATTGGGTTTATAGTTGCCCCGGTGTTATTGCCCGTTAGTGTGTTAGCAGCGCTATCGGATTTGAGCCGGCTTGTTGGTCGCTGGCAGCGGAAATGTGTGCATTTGCATTGATTTCTGAATTATTTGGATGCGTTTTATTGCATATGCGGCTTTATGTCACGTTTAGTATCATATATTGAGTAATGTCTCATAGAATAGTATTCTTAAATTAGTATTAAAAAAAACTTTTAAGTAATTTATCATATCTCTGATTCATATCACAAGGAAGGGGGGGGGGGGTGTCTTCAGATTTTTACAACTTAACATTTTCGTTGAAATTTCGGATAAAGATAGTTTGATTTGCAATGTCATTTGATAAAATATTTTTTTTTTGAAAGATTTAGCGACATTTTGTGAAAATGACGCGCCTTTTGAATAACGAGCAATTAAGGATCGTCCGAACAACGAATTGAATGTGAAATGGTACAAATGGTACAAAAATTAGGTACATGCTATTTTGAAAATGTGTTCAATTTTGTACCATCTATGAATGAACAGGTTACATTAAACGCTCTGATGTTGGCAATGAAAATATATTGAACGAAAACGAAAGGCGAATATCATCACTTGCTACATTTGCGGAGATCCTTTTGAGAATGCAACATTTAAACCTAACTTTAATATCCAGTTTGCGATTTTTTTGCATCACAGTTTAACAAATTGCTGACTATTTGGAATCATTATTTCAAAATCCCAGAGTGTCACCATTTATTATCGATATTTTAACATATAGGGTAACGTACTTATTTTGGACCAGTGGACCAATTTTGGACCACCTTGTTTAGCTCTCTTAAAAAGCAACTTATAATGAAAAAAAAAATAGTGCGTTACATTAAGTGCCCGGGCTTCAACAATATTGCTAAAAAAAATTCATGATTATTTGCTTTATAAGAGAGCTAGAAAAGATGGTCCAAAATTGGTCCTCTGGTCCAAAATAAGTCCGTTACCCTATATATGTATGTATGTTTTCAATTATTTAGCGTAGGAAGCATACCATTTTGATAAACTTACACTTGTCAAGCATAAGCTATTTGTTGGTTATCTCACGAAACACTATCCTTCTGCTTTGGTTTTGCATATCTTCCAGGCGCATTTTTCGATATCTCAATGTGAGGATCTTGTATGAAGCAAGCCACAGCTCCGATAACGCGGAAGTTCGAGTAACTGAAGCTCGGATAAGCGTGGTTCCACTGACTATGGGAGGTCAGGTGGCCAAAAATCGGAAAACCATCACCAATGTCACCAATTTTTTTACTTGATTTTCCATGGAATATACACAGCATATTTTGAATTGTTAGAAACCAGCAAATTTTGCTGGTTTTGGTCCCACTGGTTTTCCAGCAAAACGTGCAGCAATATAAATGGTCGGAAACGATAAGAAATCTTAAATGCTGAAAATCCAGCAACATCAATTGCAGCACAGAGAACAGACGTACAAGCTCGAACAAAAAATCGTCAAAAAAGTGTGTAAAATTTCAAATGCTATCACCCGAAAAATACGTTAGAAATTGACTACAAACAGTGCCATCTATTTGTAGGAAATAGTTATAGAAATAAAAGGTATTCATCGCTAAATAAATTATTTAGTGAAATTTATATTAATTATTAGGTAGTTATTCTCCTGTCATTCCATAAATGAGTAATTTCGGGATGAAATAAAAATAAATGATTACTCAAATATTGGAGATGGGAATGAGCGTGTAACGAAGAAAAAAAGGGGTCATTCAGTTAACGAATTTTGCGAGTGATGGTTGTAATTATAGATTATGATTTTTTACAAGTCGCGTTCGCGTATCCTTCTAGTTTATGATTCAATTAAAACTAAAGTGCTTTTCGGTCACTACACTATTGCGCCGTTCAAAAGTTACAAATCAACTTTAAAGTGCCCAGTTTTCAAAAAGGCGTAATCGTATATGAGCTCCCAAAAAATGAATCCAATGTCTCAGTAAAATGGACGGCTTTAATGCATTGCTAAATAAATGAAATCAGAATTACTTTATCTGGGCGAAAATTCACTTTCTTTATTTTTGCACTACTATGAATGTTAAGATAACTAACAGCTTCGGTTTAAGTTTTCACACTTCTTGAACAGTAATTTATGTAAGACAATGCATCACCTATGTCCAGTCAAATACAAGAACATTCTTGACGATCAGTCTTACCCAGAAGTATTGATTCTAGGCATCTCAAAGCGGGTTACTTTCACATATCACTTTAGCATCCAGCTGTTTAAAACTATGTATTTCTAACAAATTTGAAGGAAAAAGATAATAACTAACTTTTATGATTATTTTTTCATGCAACATGATGAACGTTCGTTCATCAAGTTTCGAACGAAACTTCAACATCGATTTTCTTGAAGCATGCTAAGCAGCACATACGACCTTTAGAAAACTGACTGAAACTTAGTCAGCTTTGTTTTGACAGTTCTCTTTGGTGTGTTTGGAGCCATCTGGTGGCCCAGCCAAAAGACAAAAATTGGTTCAAAAAGGGTGTTGGGATTTTTACACAACTTTCGTGGGCTAGCTTGTATGTCTGTTCTCTGTGATTGCAGGAAACCAGCTATCTTAATTGCTAAAAATCAGTTTTTTTTAGTAACAACCGAAAGTTTTGGATTGTAAAATAGATTTTATATTCAAATTTCAATATTAAACTTCCATGGTAGACATATTTATAATTAGAAATTGGTTTGTTTATTTTTCTCAGGTGACACAAGAGAATCGTTAAATAGTAGAATACCGCTTATCCAAACACCAGCTCTCCCAGTCCAGTTATTCCAGCCATCAGATTGACACAAGATTCTCATATTTATCGAGCTTTCTTCTTCTTCTTCTTCGTTTTAATGTTTTGGCCAGAGAATGCTACTCTATAACACCACTGTACTTTTTTATCGAGCTTTGCGCCCGGAAGTTATGCAAAAGAATGTACAGTAGAACCTCGCTTACCCGAGGTAGTCGGGGGAGAGACCACCTCGGATGAAACAAAACACATTGACAAACCCATTTTCTTTTGTTCTGGTATTGCATAACATCAGGCGCTATCGGCTTCCACGGAATTCTGGAGACAAAACACTAGCGCCAAATGAGGGTCGACGGGTTGAGATCCAAGCTCGAGTTTGAACTTTTTTCACGCACACACATGCACCACTGCAAATTTCATTGTAGTAAACAATATAAACATAAACATTGTGTGAGTGAAGCTATGCTTGATTTTCTAAGTATTAGTGTGATGATGTGCTTGCACTCAAAGCTTGAATGCAAAGCTGCAATACTTGTGTGGAAAGCTGCAAAGCTTGGACCCCATCTCGCAGGGCGGCAGCATCATAAACATTGTGTAGGTGACATCAAACATTTTTTCGAAAAAACAACAGCCCGACTATCTTGATACTTGGAGATCTTTGATAACATCCAGAAGGGCGTATAGCTCGGTTCTAACATGGATTTTATTTTTCTATTTAATCGACGTTTCTGGCAAGTTTAGACATCAAACTTTCCAAAAACGTCAATTTAATAGCTAAAAAATATATCGCGATGATAAAACACATTACAGAGATTTTGGATGCTTGCTCGGATAACGCGAAAACTTGGATAACCGGAGCTCGGATAAGCGGGGTTCTACTGGACATATTTCGTGCTATCAGAGTTGGCACCGAGATATTCAATTTTAAACAAATACTGTTAATGTAGGGTTATCATACGTACTCTTTTAAGAGTACATGTACTCTTTTTCCATCGAAAAATGGGCGTACTCTTCTTTTTGTGAAATTTTACCAAATGTACTCTTTTTTTTGTTGAAAGACATTTGATCAGAAAAATCGACGTATTTCTTCCATTTTATGAAGTTGTTTTACATCTTATGCAAAAACTACGAAAGGAATTCAGCTTACAACAAATTACTTTAACATTTTGTCCTAAATCATGCATTTTTAGTCGTTATAAACAGTGAGCGCGATAAGCGCCTTTGAGTATGCAAGCAGTTATCAAAAAATTTAGGTTAAGAACAAGAATATTTCAAAAGTAAATTGTCATGTAAGTCACATAACTTCCGAGTCATTGACAGTTTTTGATTGAATTGATATATCTCGGTGCTTCAGATAGCACGAAATATGTACAGTAGAACCCTGCTTATCCGAGCTACTATTTTCATTTAAAATCCATGTTAAATGTTTTTATCATCACGATATATTGTTGAAGTATTAAATCTTGAGGAAGAATGACCTTAATAGGTTAAATTCCTAAAAAAAACAGTATTAAATTGACATTTTGGCAATTGGCAAGTTCAAAATCCAAACTTGCCAGAAACGCCACGTAAACAGAAAAATAATATTCATGTATTTAAGAACCGAGCTTTGCGCCTGAATGATATGCAAAACTAGAGCAAAAGGATTGAGTCTGTCAATGTATTTCGTGTAATCCGAGGTTTCATTTATCCGAGATGGTCCCTCCCCCGACTTTCTCGGGTAAGAAGGGTTCTACTGTACATCCTTTTGCATACCATTCGGACGCAAAGCTTGATAAATATAAGGATCTTGGGTCAACCTGATGGCTGGGATAACGCGGGAGTTCAGAAAACTGGAGTACGGCTGACAGGATTCTACTGTTCAACGTTTCTCCTGACTTTTGGATAAATGATCTCAATTTACTCTTTTTGGTGTCGCGGGATTTGGTAACCCTAGCTAATGTCTTGAAGGTTATGTGACTTACATGACAATTATATATTTTTTTTAATATTCCTGTAATAGATGTACTTAAATTTGGAACATATTGATTACTGTTTGCATAATCAAAGGCGCTTATTGCACTCACTGTTTATGACAACTAAAAATGTATGTTTATTAAAACAAAATGCTAAGGCAATTTTCTTAAGGTTTTTCTGATCAAATATCTTTCAACAAAAAAAAAAAGAGTAAATACATTTGGTAAAATTTCTCCAAAAGAAGAGTACAGTAAAGCCTTTCCACCACCCACGAGGTGGAAAAATCGAAAAACCAAACGAAAATGAAATGATTTATTCAACGCAAAACTGAAGAAACCAAGCGTCTCCACCAAAATGCACTGCTAGTTAAAAGTAGAAAGAGGGAAAAATCGTCTAGGCCAGGGGGGTGAGGACAAGAGAGACGCCCGTGGCAATGATGTCGTCGCGACGGTATCGAACATTTCGCACATTTCGTGCACCGTCGAACTTACAGTATTGTTCAAATTGTTCAGGGTTCAGTAAAAGCTCAAATTTACTCTTGTAAACGTTACTTTAAAATTCTGCAAAAAACCATGGATGAGTTTTGAACCAATACAAAGCTTTTAAGACCCCCGAGTTTGAGAAATGCTCCCAAAGTTCAGACTGTAGCCCCACACAACAGTTATTGTTCAGCCTCACAATCCATCGGGACGCCTTACAATCCGTCGGGACGGCTAACCATCATGACACGCGAGAATACACAGACATCTCTCTTGTGCCCACTCCCCTGGTCTAGGCCTAAAATTAGGTATTATGTAAACACTACACGAAAAAGACAATAAAACGAATTGAATTATTGTAATGAAATAGCGACTACTTTTGTAATGGTCGACTGATTGGGGTAACTGGAAAGGAAGTCACACGCTGTTCGTTGTTCGGGATATATTATTTACTTGTTCCTTTTGCTGCGGAGATTGGCCGCGAATCCGATCGATTTCTATCTTTTCTGATCCAGGTAAAGGGGTTTGGTCTCGTCCGATGATTATAGCACCCCTAGCTTGCTTTCTTAACGAACAGCTAACTCCCATTTTCACGGAATTCTCCCGGGTTTCGTCTCGACTTCGGAGCGGTCCTCAAGGGTCGAAGTACGGATCCCTTTTAAGAGTCCCTTTCTCTTCTTTCCCGAAATAGGGAATCAAAAAGGAACTCACGACCGAGTCTCATCAGCTGGGCAAAATAAGAAAGGGTAGATAGCCTTCCAATCGGAAGTGGCGCTTAAAACCGGAAGCGTGTCGGGTCTCTCATACCGTAATCCGGGGTAAGATTGATAATTTTTTTCAATATTTTTCAATTAATTTTTCTGTGAAGGGGAATGCGACATGTTTCATATTTTTAAAAACAGTAATGGACTCATATGAATGTAAAACATGGTTGTAGAAATTTATTAGACTACTTTAAATTTGATTTAAAAATCGATTTCATTTTTGTTTTGAAAATGATGCTTTGGGGTAACATTGGTCAGTCTCTATTTTGACGGTTTTAACGAGTTTTCTTGATCATAAAGGATACAAAACACCTTCATAATATTTACAAATGCTAGTTTATCAATTGCTAAGGCAGTTCGAAACAAACTCAAAGGATATAAAATTAATCATGATCATCATTGATGACCCTTTTTTTTAATTTTTGCTCAAACAATGCACAGTGGGGATTTTTGATCAAAAAAGGTACCTATTACTGTGACGATCGCCTAAACAGTACTAAATCCTAGAAAACTATCATTTCTTATGCAAAAAAACACGAGGAATCGAATGGTCTGCACTACTTTTTGATAAAATGTCTCTGAACCCCTCATTTTGCCCGATTTCCCCTATATTTAAGGGTGTAAAGTTATAATTCCGATTGTAGCAAACTACTTTGCTACAAAAAAGTCAAACAAACCGTACATATTTATGTAAAAATGTCGGCTGAATCGATTGGTTTACTCCAATTTTTGTTTTGACTATGACAAGTGGCTCATTTTGCCTCTTTTCCCCTAAACATAAGAAATTTTTCAAAGAAATGCAGTCAAACAAAGGGGAATCCAACCATTTTTCATCGTGAATGAACATTTTTGGTAGATTTATTCATATTCTAGCTAATCGTGTCGCTGTTTTGCAGAAAATTGAATAGAAATGGCTAAATATCCCCAACTTCCCCTAGATTTTTTTGAATTTATGCATAAATTTCACTGTAACAATCGAGCGATTCACATACCAAATGCAGAAACCAAGTGATTTAGTGTAAAATTTTTCACTGAATCGAGTGGTGTACACCGCTTAGTGCTCAGCTAACGAGAATGGCCGCAATCAATCCGATTTCCCCTAAAATCGGGCGATATGTGGAAAAAAATCATTATAACAAATGACAATGCATCATAAAATGCACAAAAATGATTGAAACAGGTGTAAAACTTTTTGCTGAATCGAATGATATACACCGCTTAGCATTCAGTTGACGAGAAGACCTCAATCCCCCCGATTTCCCCTAAATTCATTAAATTTCTTTGAAAAATACATTGTTACAAACGAAAATTTAATTTAACAGATACAAATAACATTGAATCGGGTGTAAAACTTATCGCTGAATCGAATGAAGAACACCGCTTAGTACTGAGTTGACATGAAAAGTCTGATTTTCCCCAATTTATCTTAAATTCCTTCATAAACTCATACAATATGAACCAAAAAATCCTAGTAACAAATGAGAAAGCATCGAAAAAGGTACAAAAACATTAAAACATATGTGAAACTAATTGTTGAATAAAATAATGGACACCGCTTAAATTCTGTTGATGAATAAAGTCCTATTTGACACAATTTCCCCTAAATACTTGCAATTTAAGAACAAAATTCTTGTAACTTTCGAGAATGCATCAGAAAGCGCACAGAAATAACTGAACCATGTGAAAAACTACTTGTTGAACAGAATGATGTACACTGCTGAACGTTAAGATGACGAAAAAAGCCTGGATCACCCCTAAATTTGAAAAAGATTTTGTTAAATTGATAAATTGGTATTGGTTTAAACATAATGAGGCTTTTCTCATCGATTCGACAGTAATACTCAACAGGGGTGTCAGGTGTCCTGATTTTTCAGGATTTGTCCTGATTTTTGAGAAGCCGTCCTGATTTTTCAAAAACGCTTGAATTGTCCTGATTTTTTAAAAATGACCTTTTAAATGTCCTGATTTGTCCTGATTTTTGAAAAATAATTAAATTTTCACTGAATTTATTGTTAAATGGTGAGAAAATCGAACAAATCTTCTATAAAATAGTTAAACTAGTTTAACCGATGATAATCTTTGGTTCAAATGATGTTTAAATAGTGTTTTTCGATGTTAACTTCAGGCCATCCATGGTTCTTATCGCTTTAATTGCATAACTTTAGGCGTCTTCAGTAGCTGTTTTTCGCCTTTAGTTGTGCAATCTAAGCAGAGCTGCATGTTATTTTCATCAATTTAGTGGTGTCCTGAAAAATCCTGATTTTTATCATTGCGGTGTCCTGACTTTTATCAAAACCACCTGGCACCCCTGATACTCAAACCAATCTCATTAATTACAAGAGCTTTTCGTTTGTTGCAATTTTTTTCGAATAAATAATATGAATTTAGGGGAAATCGGGGTGGTTGTGACTCTTCTCGTCAACTTCACTCTTAGCGGTGTACATCATTTGAGTCATCAATAAGTTTTACACCCGATTCAATGTTTTTTGTATCTGTTAAATTAAATTCTCGTATGTAACAATGTATTTTTCAAAGAAATTTAATGAATTTAGGGGAAATCGGGGTGATTGAGGCTCTTCTCGTCAACTGAACGCTAAGCGGTGTACATCATTCGATTCAGCAAAAAGTTTTACACCTGTTTCAATCATTTTTGTGCATTTTATGATGCATTGTAATTTGTTATAATGATTTTTTTCCACATATCGTCCGATTTTAGGGGAAATCGGGTTGGTTGCGGCCATTCTCGTTAGCTGAGCACTAAGCGGTGTACACCACTCGATTCAGCGACAAATTTTACACTAAATCACTTGGTTTTTGCATTTGATACGTGAATCGCTTGATTGCTACAGTGAAATTTATGCATAAATTCAAAAAATCTAGGGGAAGTTGGGGATATTTAGCTATTTATATTTATTCTAGTACAAAAAAGACGCGATTAGCTAGAATATGAATAAATCTACCAAAAATGATCATTCATGATGAAAAATTGTGGGATTACACTTTGTTTGACTGCATTTCTTTGAAAAAAATCTTAAATTTAGGGGAAAAGAGGCAAAATGAGCCACTTGTCGTAGTGAAAACAAAAATTGGAGTAAACCAATCGATTCAGCTGACATTTTTACATAAATAAGTATAGTTTGTATGACTTTTTTGCTGCAAGGTAGATGGCTACAATCGGAATTATAACTTTACACCCAAAAAAAATAGGGGAAATAGGGCAAAATGAGACGTATGGAGTCATTTTATCAGAAAGCGGTGTAGACCAATCGATTCCTTGTGTTTTTTTGCATAAGAAATGATAGTTTTCTAAAATTTAGAACAGTTTAGGCGATAGTCGCAGAAATATGTACCTTTTATTGATCAAAAATCCCCACTGTGAGTTGTACTGAAGTGGAAATTGCGGGTTCAATTCCTGTTGGTGAGCCGCTGTATCTTTTTCGAAAAATTCATGATATTTACGATTTTCGTTCTTATTTACTTTGATATCTCATGTTTCTCTCATACTTTCCATTACCTTTGAAAATGTGAAAATTTTTATGTACGAAGATGTACCATGACGAACACAGAACATTAGGTGTGATGAGATAGATCTTAGCAGATTTTGTTAACCCGAAAAAATAGAGTTCCCAAAGTGGTACTTGTTCTCTAGAATACTCAAAATGATACTCTTTTAGGCGGTTACAGTTGTATTACAAGGAGACATTTTATCACATTACGAAATCATAAATTTTGATAACTTTTGCTAAAGCGAAAAGCCTTACGTTAGTCAGGGAAACTCAATCGCCAGCTGCTTCAACTGCAACTTAGCAATCAGCCGCAGACTTAAGTTCACTGCTAAAGGCCCATGCAATCTGAGAGCAAACCCACAAACGCAGCGGTCTGAACGGAAAAACAAGCACCTTTCTAACTTACAACCGGAACCGCATGCGCTCATCGATGACGTTTTCGCAACGGCCCAGCGAGCGAGTGGATGAGAGATCCTGCCCATACAAATGTGAGTGGTCCTCATCTCATCATCGCCGTCATCTCGAGTCGCGCGAACCGCAAAATTTGAATGGGTTTCCCAAGAACGATCTCAACGCGTCCGTCAGTTGAGTGAGATTTCCCGTCGCGTTCGGAAGTAAGTTGGAAAAACTTTTGGGGGAACCGTGCAGCAATTTTTCACAGTCAGGGTGCCAAAACTGCTGTGCGGTGAAGAAAACCTGCTAAGCGGGACAGTGTGCCATTGAGTAGCTTAAGTTTTTCTTTGGGGGAACAGAGATGGTTGCAAAAACGTTCCAAATGAGGAAATGGGTTCTTTCGTCGCACTTCCGACATGGTTTGCGCATACAACATCTGGAGTGATTTTGCGTTTTCGGTTGGGTTGAGTCAAAATTAACAGGTGAAGCATTGACAATCGATTGGCGAGCGCGAAGAAAATTACGTAAATCCTTCGCAAAATGCGATCCCGCAGTTCAGCAGCCGAGTGCAAAATTCGTCTAAATCGAACACAGACGTAAAATCAAAGATGAAAATCAAGAATAAAAATGGTGTCTCAACTACCCTTGGGTGTTAGATTTTTTTTCTGGCTTTGAGCTGCGATTGAAAAGCGAATCGAAAAATTATACAGAATAAGAAGGGTAGAATGCGACGCTGATGGGAAGCAAAGATCAACCTCGCACTCGAAATTGGTGATTGTGATAAAATTAACAGAAACAAATGTGTACCACCAGAGGAGCAAAAGAAAAGAAGGAAAAAAAGTCGCCTTAAATCCTCCACCATCTTTCACGAGTGAAAGGAATTCTGAATTGGCTGCGGTGTCAATGTTGCTGGGCCATGTAGAATAACGAACTGCGTTCAGATGAAGTTTTCCTGAAGCAGTTTCCTTTGGGTGATCTTGGGGGGATCTTTTTTCTTCATCTACGAAGCGTGTAAGCTTAGAGCGAGCTGCTGCAGGTGGGTGGCCAATGTTTGGAACATATGAACGGTTAAAACTGAGATATTCTTGAGTGCAAGTGAAAGGATATCAGATGGTGGAGGAAGGCTGCGAGGTGCTGAAACGCTTTTCATGATTAAGTGCCCTTATACCCATGTGAGTGTGTAAAAATGAGTTCCTCAGTTTCCATTTTGCCGGTGAAAAGAGGAAAGTGGTGAAATGCAACGATCCGGTGATGGGGTCAAGTGAATCTGAATAGGATTTGTTAACTGTCGCGCGGTGGCACTTGTTGGATTGTTGTTATTTTTGTTGCGCCAAATTATGCATGAAAGTCAGCCAGCAGCAGTCCGAATTGTTGTGTCCTATTTTTAAGTGCCGGCGAAAGAATGATGTCGTGTGAAAAGAGATATTTCTTGGGGACCAAACATTTTAGAGAACTTCGCAGTTATTATTAAGTAAAAAACCTTAACAAATATTTAACACGTAGAGATTCTAAAGCTCACTACCCTGGAAAATTGATTTCAAGTTGACAAACGTGGCAATTAATATAATTTTGGCATTTTGACTGAGAGATTCAAGGATTCTTCATAATAAGAGGCCTTTTATTGTTTAAATAATTTATCTCTGTTGTGTTCCCAACAAGTTGACGGTATGTATCAAGGTTTACATTTTTTTTGTTGATTCGATTATAGTTGTTTTACCATCTTTATGGCATTCGCGACTTTATCAAGGTTTTCATGATTGAAGCAAAAACACAAAACTTGATAAAATAATATACCTAGAACAATTCTGCGAATTAATGCCATCTAATCTCCTTCGACAGTTTTCATCTAAGAGAAGTTTAAGCACCAAATTTTATTGGTTTTTTACTTAACTTTCTCGATGGCCTAGTTATTTTTAAATGAAATTTAAGTTTTCGACACCACGGACCGGGTGTTTTAGCTCATTTAAATGATTTGTGCTCACGTAAGAACTTTTACTAGACATATAACACACGACGTATTGCAGGACATGACACCAAACGTTCTTACTTAACGGAAAAAGGATTTAAAATTACTCTACTGGACTGATTACTTAAAAATAATAATCGTTATAATAGTAAGAAACGTTTCTTAACTAATCCTACCCAGGCTTGTAAGTGGTCACCATCGTTTGAATTTTTCCGGAGACAACCACCACACATCGTTCGTGACAATCGTGGGGAGCGCAATCGTTTGATCGGAGAGCAAAAAAATGTCAAGTGAAATTTTGATCTTTGGTGTGGTTAGTAGTTTGACTTTCATCCCTCTTGCGTAGATAATCGAGATAATCATTCCACATTGTTCGACCAACACATCCAAACATCACCCGGCGCTGCAGAGTGGCGAATTTTTTTTCAACAGGAGGGAGTGAATAGAAAAGATTGCATTTGCTTATTGAGTCTGTATGTTCTGCTGCGTGAAAGAGATAGGCGATGTCGTAAACTGTCGGGAATTATGGTCGTTTGACCATCAAATTATCCCTCTCGTGTACCAAGACACGAAATTTCGTTCGACAATCACACAAAGAAGAATGAATGTCGTTTCGTTTGATGGTAGTCGACTGTTCGGCAAGTTTTCGGTCGCATTCGTTTGATGGCACGAACAATGAAACTGATAAAAGCAGGCTGTGCGACTGTCAGAGAAAATGTCGATGGTTTACAAGTCTGATCCTACCTACTCTGTTGATGTTTCGCCGAAAGGGTGTCGCGTCATGTGAGCTTTTGGTTGATCAGGTTGAAAATCGGCAAGTCATCTTTGTTCATCAACGGTTTCTCGGCAGTACTGATGCTCCCAAGCGTGTAGGTGTCCAGGTTTGCAAACGCATTTTTTAAATTTTACTTTTTTCCAGTCTATGGAATGGTCAAATTCTGTTGTGTGGGCAGCCACACTCGATTCATTGATCCAGAAAAAAAACAAAATTTGACTGATTGAAAAATCAATATTTTTAAATGAGAAGCCTGTTTTTTTGGTTTAAAATTCAGCCTAGAATCTATGTTTTACCATTTCATGTCATGTTAATTAAGAAAATTGAGCAGTTTGATAAAGTTTTAATAGCTCAAATGTTAAATTCCCAAGTGCTAGAGAAAAATCTCCTTAAAACCGCTTTTCAAACATTTGGAATACTATAAAATTTGCTCGTTTTAATGAAGTAGTAAGTGTTTTCGATTTTAATATTTCCAAGAATGTGTTTAAATCTAGAACAGGATAGTTTTTTAATTGTTTAAATACTGTGAACCATCTGCGGAGAATAAATAAATAAATAAAATGCCTAAAATTCAGTTATCTATTCAAATAGTTGGTAAAAGCAATATTATCCACTTTTATACGGTAAATTTTAAGAAAGACCGTCAACTGGGGCATCATAAATTACTTTTCAAACTCAATGGCTTCTAGAAACTTGATATCTACAGACTACAGATAATCATACCGCTTGTACATTAAAAGTTTTAAGGTTGATCGGACATAAAATTGAAATAGTTAGAAAAACTAATGTTTCCCATACTGCAAACGTTGGTTCTTTGTTTGAAAGTATATCACCCGACAGCAAAGTGATCATAACTGGAGATTTCCAACTTGAAGAATACCACTTGGTATTGCGTATTCAGAGAAAAATTGGATTCACGCAACGGTAGTTAGACCCGAAATTTGACAACCGTATTATGACAGCTCGATTGATGGGCTGCATTTTTGTCAGTGTAGCCGAGTAACACTGAAGAAAATAATCATCTGATATCTGAGGCTTCTTTTCTGGTGGTGTTTTTTGTTGTCCTTTGATAAAGAGTAGCATATGCGAATAAAAAGTTAGGTAGAAGTGAAATATGATCAAAATCGCTTTCAGGTATGGCGCTTTTGAGAGCAGACATGGAGAAGCATGCGTCTCCTAATACAATTGCCCATTGTTTGTTTGGGCACTTTTTTTTGGGACTGCAAAAAGTAGAGCTTGCCAAAATTTACAACAACAACAACAATCGGAAATTGGGTTAGCAAGTTTGAACTGAACGGAACGGTAACAGATGGAACAGGGAAAAAATCTTTTTTAAATTTTCCGACACAGAGCGGAAGTGGATCGTTCAACAATTCCAACAGCAACAACGATTGCTCCACCGAAAAATTCATTTTCATTAGAAGTAGTCAATGAAATTCCCAATTGCACAGATCTGTTGATCACATTTGATTCCATTTTATTATTTTTAAATTTTTTACGTCCGTTGTATGCGTTGTTCGGTAGAAATTAAGTAGCCAAATGTTTTCAAATTTTTTTTTTAATTAAATAAATGTTTCTAAAATATCAATGGTTTTCTTTAAATAAAAGATATTGAAAAAAAAATCTGAAAAATGTTTTGGGTTGGTTTAGGCATCCATTTTTTTCAAATCAGTGGTTGTTTCAGTTGTTTTATCACGAAAATAGGTAATAAAAAAAACATTTCATGTTAATTGTTAAAGAGTAGTTTTTGAAATATATTTTGTTCTACAACAACTATAAGAGTTAATATTTTTATAACTCAATTTGCTACGGAATGGAAAATATCGAAGGCTGAAGTCAACTTTTGTACTGCAAATTACTGGAATTTGATTTTTTCATGAGACGTCGAAAACAATCCCCTCACTATATTTTTTTGTAATTATGACATGGGCTATAAATGATTCTGAACAAAGTGATGCTTGTTCCGTCACGTTTCTTGACGTGTCGCTCTTATTATACCATCCGCTTTAAAGTAAGAAAATAAATCCCTTAATACTATAAATTTTTATAAATAAACAAATAGATTGGTTCCCGTTTTGTTTTTCAAATCAATGATTCGATGCATTTCTTTTCTAAATAAATGTGATAAATCATTTAAGAATTGGTAAAATGCATTGAAAACGGATTTAAATGTCACTACATCATTCATAATTGACTTTTAAACAAAGGTTTTTTTTGCCCGCAAAAACTCATAAATATAATCTGAATTGTTTGTTTCAGTGCAACAGCTTTGACGTCTTGCGGTAGTTTTTCTTCTTTTTTTGGAAGAGTTGCAAAAATCCAACTTTTTTCTCTGTAGGAGCAATATCGAGATAAAGATAGTGATCTTCACTTTCTGTCAAACCACGTCCGTTTGCCTGAAGAATCGATTATTATCGACGACATGGCCGCCTTCGATTTGCGGCAAGTTTGTGGAATCACTAATCATGATAACCGGTTTCTTGATCTTATATTCACTAAGAGCAAGTTCACTGGAGTTGGGAAAAAGTGATAGAAATTTTGACATTTTGAAAATTTTACCATGCAAAAATGTTTTTAAGATCTTTGGGCGTTGTATTTGCAAATGTTGCTATTTTTGCATCACAGCATGCGAAACTACAAAACGTGTTGTAGAAAAACTTGAAGGCAGAGTTTTGAAAATGTGCTTAAAGTGACAAAATTTCTACCACTTTTTCCCAACACCAGTGAATTTGCTCTAACGACGAGGAAAGTTGTCAAATTGAGGAGATTTTACTTATAATTCAACATGAGGTGCATCACAAGGCCATGAGGGTAAACGTCTGTCTAAATATTCTTCAATATGCAGATGCACTGCCAGCTCAAGAAAGCAAAGTAACGACTATATGAAAAACTTTGACGTAGACGCTGTTTCCAAAGCTCTTTTGGAAGTGTAATGGAATACGGTTTTTCTACCAAACAAAGAAATTCCCGAAACTGCTAGTTAGAGTATACGATCTATGTTGGATTTCTTGAATAGAGGTTTTCGACAACATTTGCAAAAATGATCGCTCAATGTTTTGTCGTTTTACATCGTGGTTTATGGAATATTACTTAATTACTGTGTAGAGTCAACACAGTAAAATCGTCTCGCTCTAAATACCTGGAATGGTTTGACAGCGACACTTAAAGACAAGCGAAAGAAGCACAACAAATTCCGCAGAAGTAGATCTGAGCATGATAAAACAGCATACCGAACAGCGGCAAATTTATTCAATAGTTTGCACAGAGCCCAACGATGCAGCTATTTGAACGAACTTCAACAAAATGTACAATCCGAACCAAAACGAGTTTGGAAATGTGTCAACTCGAAACGTAAGTCTAACTTGATATTTAAAAAATGTTTCTTACAAAAACAACAAAGCAGAATTTTTGGAAGATGCATCCGAGCTCTATGCCGAATACTTTCACAGCGTGTATCTTTTGAACAACGCAGAAATAAAACAAGAACGCCAATTACCAGTAGAAATCTTACCCGAATTCACCATAGCGGTATCTGATATACGACGAAAGATTTTAACGCTCGACGGTGTCGGTATTATGCAAGAATGTAATAACCGGATCATGTCTCCAATGGATTCGTTCGTACCTGATCGAAAGAACGCAATTCGTCAAACTGGAGAACGTGAGATCTAGTTCTTTCTCGGTCAACAGTGGTATTCCACAAGGGAGTCACTTGGGACCCCTTCTTTTCATCGCTGTTATGAATGAATTTCCTGAAGTGCTGACGGATTCTACAACGCAAACGTCGATATTATTCAACTAAGCATGACCAGAAAACAAATCAAAAGTAGAATTGTGCAGTGCTCTTTTACAAATTAACAATTACTGTAGTTATTAAGTGTCATTTGTATTATAGAATAAGATAAAGGGCTGAAGCCTACACAGCAAAAATTATTTGCTGTAAAATTACGGCAAGTATCCTGTAACAAAAAGGAGCAGGACATTTACCGTAATTTTACAGGTCGAGAAAAAATCGCGAGACATTTATTGTTCAGTGAACCAATTATTTTACAGGTTGGCTAAAAATTACAGCACTGTAAAATTTTGGTGCATTGAATTGCTCAGGTGAACGGCTTTTGCTTTAATATATTTTTTTTATTTTGAAAAAAATATTCCTATTATTTTCGCTGATAAATGAATGCAACACATAAAACCTTTAATTACATACTTTATTTAAATCGCGTCTTCTCAACATGTGATGCCCTTTTGGCGTTGTTAAATTATTTGGTGAACTACATATACACTGGACAGAGCGCTGCAACTTCACTCGCACTTAACAAACTTTCATTTTTTTCGCTTGATATACTTTGATTAACTTTCATGATGCTTACTTTTACAATCTTATCAATCATTTAAAAACTGACGATTGAACTATGTCTGTTCGAACATGAACATTAAGTGAGCTAGCGAAGGATTTCTCGCATTAGCCGTTCGCGGTCGATAAAAATGCATTTTCCTTTAGCAGGCGATGTACTTCCGACGCATTTTTCTCCGATGGATTTCCGATCGTTTCTTTTGTGACTATTTTATGAAACAAGAAGTTAAAAACGAAAAATTATTTGGTGTTTATTTTGATTCACAACCGTAATTTACAGTCCTGTAATTTAAAACCAACCTGTAAGAAATGCTCTCATTGAAAATTAATGATTCGACCTATAAAATTACAGTACATGTCCAGCACCTTTTTGTTACAGGACATTTGCTGTAATATCAAATGATTTTTCCTTTCTTTTCAATCAATGAATGGAAAATTACTTAATTTTTCAATTACAGGTTATCATTTTCAATGACACGTTATAGTCATTATTTTTTTCTGTGTAGGATCTAGTCAATAAAACAGAGAACAGAAATGAAAACGTTCGAAAATGTACACAGTAAACGAAAATTACTGAAGTCGGTAATTTTTTTACCGAAATTCTAGCATGTGTAAATCGTTAAACTGTTCGGTAATTATTTCGGTAGAAAATAAACGAACATAAATAAATCTATTTTTCATTTACCGATGTTCGTTTATTTTTTACCGAAAAAAATACCGAACAGTTTAACGATTTACATATGTTAGGGTTTCGGTAAAAAAAATTACCGAACTCGGTAATTTTCGTTTACTGTGTATGGCTTTTGATATAGGGAAGATAAGGGCGTAACGAGCACCCGGGACATAGTAAGCACTCCTCTTTTCCACGAAAGTACGAATTTTCCCAAAAAAACTTTTATGAGGAACAGTTTTGTAGTTCCTATAGTATAAATTTTCCAGCAAAAAAGAAATCTGCTTATCATCTTTACGGAGATATTAAAAAAACAACTAGGTTCTCAGGTGACGAAATATTATAAATTGTGAGCACCGGAAAATATGCTCTTATGATCGTTCAATCATCTTCTTCTATACAGGACGCTCTGCAATATGATGTACACATTGTTCCTTAATTTTCACAATCATTTAATTTTTGACTTTTTACATTAATCAATTTTAAAATGCGTTTTTACTTTAATTTACTGACTTGCGTAGAGATCGCCATTGATCGGGGCACGATGAGCATTTTCCGCCGTAGAATCTAGCAGCGAATTCAACTCGATGAAATCAACTGAATTATAGAGCCACAGCTTGACCAGTTAATATCTGACGATTTAGCCTATTGGTGAGGTTTTTTTTCACAAGGATTTCTTAGCTACCAAATTGATTATATTTAAAAAAAAACAGGTCCATGTACTGAATCAAAGTAATCGAAAGAAAACCCTTAAATTATCCGAGTTGGATATGCTACTAATTGCTAGAAAAAAACCTCCGAATGCTCGGCAGGTTTGCCGTTGTCTGTTTTTTGGGTCTACCTACTCTATTTGGGTGTTGCTTGGTAGTGCTTCATTAGAACAGTGTTGAAAAGCTGTATGCACAGCTAAACGTTTAAGTGCTACGCACTCCATTTAAAGCTGGCAAAGGAGTACCCGGTCAGGTTTCCTTCATCTCTGAGGAAGGTGAAGGTACCAGAGCAGTGCGACGAGAAGTGGAAGAAGGGTGTGCTACGGAATAAATTGGAGAAACTGAGGCGAGACAACCGATCAAGAACTATGAGAAACCCAGCGTTGCGGTATTAGAGGATTGGTGAATTGGTCGAATGAAGAGTTCACCGACAATCAGATCGCTCTACGGAACAAAGCTCTGAACTACGCGGTGTCGAGGAAACCAAGGATGGAGCAGATAATCATCGATGTAGAGCCAGAGCATTTGGCAATTGGTAGATGTCTTGAGAAAGGGCATCAATGGGAAATCCAACGACGAGAAGATCCAGATAGCAAAAGAGCTTAAAAAAAAGGAGGTGTTCTATGTCAAGGCGGACGGAACTCGGTGGTCATCATGAACAAAAAGGATTAAAAACAGTTGATATCGGCCAAAATCGATGAAGGATCGTACCGAGTTTGAAGAGAGGACCCACTACCGGAGATGATCAAAGATGTGGATAAAACTTTAAAGGACTGTGGGCCTATTTTTGGGTTTGCACCGATCGCCTTGAACGTTTCTGTCGCTATCGTTCCTATACAGAAAACCAGGAAATTTTGCTAGATTTTATCTCGCTTTCCAGCAATTTTCGTTGGTTGATGAAACCAGCAAACACGATTGCTGGAAAATCACTAAATAATTGAAAAGAGGCAATCGGGGAAACATACTGTTCAGTGTTAATTGTTATCTTTTTTTTATTATGATTTCCCAAAATTAATAACTTATGCATGATTCTGTTCAACATAATTCATTTATTGATAACGAACCATTGTTTTACAGAAATATTTGTGCAATTTACATGTATGTTCTATAAGCGATTAGAAATAATCACTCCTTTACAGCAACAGTTTCGAAATGATCAATTAGTCTGTGAAATATGAAAATGTCGTTAGCTTTAGTGAAAATTAAAGTCTTTAACATCTGAAGTATCTAATCACCTAATATTTTACCGAACTTGAGAATTCGATTTTCACTTTATTGAGTTCCACCTTCAAAAGTTAACAAGGCGAAAAACTATGCACTGATTTGCGTTTTAAAAGATGGAAGCTTAACTGAATGCTTTTTTTGTTGAACAGTTTTCAGGTACACGAGTTCCACAATAGATAAGTTTCTGAATACCCAACTTTGGGGGTGAACATAAATTAATGTTTAAAAATTGGTAGTAAAAAACTTTTTCAACTCAAATTTTTCTTTGATTAAGTTTTGTTCAGGTCAACAGAATACACCATATAAAACAAATCAGGTGCTAAAAAAGTAGCATTTGCCAAATATATCAGGGAAATAGTTCGGAAAATGTCTCTATTCACCCCATTTTACGGCATTCTTAAAAAATTTGCAGCGATAAGATCAATTTGATTTAACAATCTTGTAGAGTTGTCTTTATCAACAGCCTAACAAATTCAAATGAATCATTGATAAACAGAAAAATCACCAAAAAGTCACAATCCGAACGGCAACTCTCGAATTGTGTCAGTAAAAATAGATCAACCAGACTGGCGAGACGTTTAGAGGCAGGTTGATGTTGTGATGATCCACTTGCTCTCGCTGTGTCGGCCATGGCCTCGAGTTTTTTTTTTCAAAATATTCTTTTGTTTCGGGTATTTTTTTCTCTTCTTGTCGCTATTCTATTCCCGCACCGGCTACCTTACGCGATGGCAGATGTCACCGAATGCCGCCGCTTATTTTCACTGTCAAACGCATTCGAAAAATATAATTGAAGCATTATAAAATAGCCCATCGTTCTCGTTAAGTGACGGTACAGCAACTGTTGATTTTTAATCCTCATTCCTGTTTTTGAGTGGGTTAATAATTTTTGAAAGCATTGAAGCAATTTTTGAAAGCATGAGAAGTTGATCGAAAGTAATGAAAAGGTTCATATTATGGTTTTCCTGAATCCTTAGTAACACCTTCGTTTGTGCAATTCAGTGATCACTGTGCCGGCTCCTTAAATCTGTGTAACAGCAGGTGATTTGTCACAGACAAAAATGTGAGCACTTGTTACCCGCCTTGTGTACAAGCATATTTTCTCAACATGAAATCCCGACACGATCTGATGTGATCGTATCATATTTTCATTTTACACCTTTGCATAGATTCAAATGAGATTTCCAGGTCGTTGCAAAGTTTTGATCCTTTTTATAGTATTTGTAGCATCTCATAGATCTGTTATTAAGGTTCATTAAATCACTCTCACTTTCTTCACTTGTTGCTCAAACTGAAACATTGTAACACGTCCCATCATTCCAATCGGCGTCCTAGAATGTAAACAAATGTTGCATCTTATTTACTTCGGAGCCAATGCAAGTCAGATCAGCCGATGGAAACTTGTGAAACACCCCCACGATTATAAACATTTCGTCGAGGTGATAAATGAAGACGTTGAGTTTGCCTCAATAACGATGACCTTTTTGGAAATTTCAGTATCACGTAGTGCAGCATAATACACCAACTATCTTATCCTGTTTAAGGTGGTTTGAGTTATGCGTTGTGCAATTCAAACACCTTTCTCGCGTTATGAGGTAATTTATGTGGCGGTAAAAGATGACCGAAGAGGACATATTCTCCAAACGAGAAAATATGTCTATTGCCGTCGCCACTACTTTGAATAGCGACGCGCCTAGCGCATCATCTGGTGCCTACTTAATTTGAACCACTTTATGGCACGGGTAGAGCAAAAATTTAACGGCCGGTGTTCAATGAGATGATCGCAGCGATTCTTCGGATGTACTAAGTACCTAGTACATATGCTAACCCAAAGCTACTTATGATAGAAACGCGTTGTCTTCGGTCACGTGGCTACAATTTGCTTTGATAAATTGGGGTAATTTTTTGGAGGATGATAGCCAGGGCCGTATTAAGCCACCGGGGGCTCGGGGCAATTTTTCTCGGGGGGCCCTTATGAATCGATTTTTTTTTCATATGCCATCCCATAGAAAACATAATATTTTGAACATACAAAGGAACCGGAAATAGGTTCAGTGTTTTACCCTCAAACATCTATTATGTCTGCTTAGAAGGTATAATAATTGTAAATACAGTCAATCTAAAAATTGCCCATACCGTTGTTATTCTCATGAAAAATAAGCTTAAGCACATATTTAATCAATCGACAGAAATGTCATGTCATGTTTTATAGTAAAACACTTCCTTATGTATATGCATAATTGAAAGTCACCAAAATACAATCTTTGAACAGCCATAACTTTTTTGTTTTAAGTCCAATCGAGTTGCAGTCTTCAGGTCAAATGTTAGTCTTAACTTAAATTTTAATAAAATCATCATAACTAAGCAACCGATTGGTAAAGAAATAAAATATTCGATGAAAAACCAGTTTTTATGCTTCTTCAGAACACAATGTCTCAGAATCCCTTTCACACTTGAGATTCAGTGCAACCCTTTTTTGCTGTCAAATTCAGCTCAAATTTGGCATATGTATACTGCCCCTACTCGCATAACAGTCCCATATGAATTTTCGTCATTTTTCATCTAACCTGACAGTTCGTCATTTTGAACATATGGCTTCAATATAAAACAATTAAAAAAGAGATTTTGTTCAAGAAATTTTGAAAAAAATATCAACTTGTGGCTGTCCCATATGAAATATACCCGCATAACAGTCCCATATGTGAAATATCACGGATTTGGTTTCTTTTCAATGCTTCTTTCGGCGAAATAGTCTTTGATTTATTGCTTCAAATCATTTAAAAAAGATTTAAACTCACTTGGTGTCGAATTATGCACACTAGTTCTCGAAGGCAAGTCAGTAAGAAGGAAGGAATGTCTTCCTGAGCAAAAAACTAACAGATGCAATCAAAATCGTAAAAAGATTCAACTTACAATGTAGAATTCACGATATTTTTCCAAAAGTGTGTTTCTTTTTCTGATAACTGCATTTAGAAGTTCAAAAATGATCAAATTTAAGTTTTAGAAAGTAGCTTGGTTAGCAAAACATATTCTGGATGGGACTGTTATGCGAGTAGATTTGAAAAAGGTCTCAAATATGCTCGAATAACAGTCCCATAACGAATAAAATGGTGCTCCCGACGTTACCTATGGCCCGATTTCTAAAATTTCAGGTCGTACGATTTATTATGACAACCTAGAACACATTCCATCAAACGATTTTCGTTTATGCTGAATGTAATGGTCATAGTTAAAAAATATATTCCAAAACAGAAAAAGCTGATTTTCTCGCTTGCTTGTTTTTGCATATGGGACTGTTATGAAAGTAGGGGCAGTATAGCCTTCTGATGATTCCTTTAAACCATCCAAGTCTTTTTCTTGCAAGTGTTTTGATTTTAAAGTAGGTATTCATCAAGACGAATTGGATAAATTAAATAAAAAATATCCTAAATTGTGATTTTTATTAAGGATTAAACCGTAAATAGTGCTTCACACGATGATACAAACAACATGCTTTGTTCAGCAAAGTTTAAGTGCACAAAAAACCGCATCTTTTGATGGCATTGGTATCAAAAATATTTTACGCTAGGTACACATTTTGGACTATTGAATACAAAATTTTTTGACCAAATAATTTTTTTTTCTTAAAATTAGCTTGCTTATTTTCAATTTGGATACGAATTCGGTTTATTTTTAATTTTTACCGTATAGTATTTAACCCAAACAAAATTAAAAAACATAAAATATATAAATTTTGTGAAAATTTTTGAACCCTGAATTTAGGCCGGAACAAATTTCAAATCCTTCTTTTTTCACTCGGAGTTGGAACATCGCGAGGGGGGGGGGAGGGGGGGGGGGGGGACATTAAAAAATAATGCGAAAAACAAATAAATTGAAATAAATTGCACGAAAGCTTGTATGCAACAAAGTGGTATATAGTATATATAGTGGTATATATAGTAGAATATCATTGAACAAAACCTAAAAAACAAGTAATTTTTTATCGAAAAATTCAATAAAATCAAGAATACAAAAGGTGGAATAACTTCCATATTCCAAAATTTGTTTTTTTCGACTTGTAATCTTTTGGATTCTTGATTTTTTTTTCGAAATTTACATTAATTACTTCAAACTTTATTTATTTCCCCCTTCGGATTTTTGAAAATTTCGAAGGGGGGGGGGGGGGGGGTGACAAAAGAAGAAATTGATATTTGTTCCAGCCATTTAAAATCAAATATTTTGAAATTGAATTTTTTTCAAAGATCGCCCTTGCGGAACCTCTAAACATGATTTTTTTTAGTCGGCCTCATACAAAAGTTTGTTCTCTACATCCTAATCTACCATTTGGAGGGTGAGCCTCCAGATTTCCAGAAATTATACAATTTTGGGACACCCTAATATACATACCTTCGGCTAACCTTGATGTTGGCGTTTTGTGAAAAGCTGTCAGCCAACTTAGAAGCACTCACCTTGTTTGAATTCCCGCAGAAGAATGTGTTGTCTTGCGATGCTTGCATCCTCTTCCAGGAGTTGTTTCCAAGAAAAAAGTTTTCTAGAAGTTCTGCTGAAGCACATATTGAATAGCCAGGGGTCGGGGAACTTTTTGAATCATTACCCCAAAACATTTTTATTTGTGTTGATATTACCCCATGACGAAGAACAGAAAAACGAAATCGTATTTTTCATCTTCATATTATGCCCTCCATAACCCCCCATATGCACTTTTCACTCACAAAATATTCACTGTTACCCCCAAGAATTTAACTTTTACCCCATTTGGGGTAATTTACCTCGGTTCCCCGACCGCTGGAATAGACGATCGTGGTCGATTAACAACATTTGCGATTTCGGACAACCTTTTGCCTTCAATTCTCGTTTCCTCGATCAGTTTGCGAATCTCAACTGGGATTCTACTGTGGGAAATGGCAATTTTTCTCAAAACAAACGTAGAAATCGTATTGGAACTGAAAATAAACACTAAATTTTGAAAATTTTAACGTTTTTGCATCTGAAAACATCGGAGCGGACTTCTTTGCTACGCAACGGATGCAGTTTGTGCTTAGTGACAGATGGTGGATTGTTTACATTGCTTACTTTTGAAAAAATCGTAACTGTGTGGACAATTTTTCGGGCCGTGTTTTTTTTTAAATTTTATCAACTATATTATGATTTTATTGTGATTTTTTTCTCGCACTAGACTGTTTGCACAAAAAATTCATAAACCTCCTTTTTCGCCATCGATTTCGCACCTTTTTTTTCACCATCCGGATGTACGCATCTTGACTGTAGACAAAATTCGAGCATGAAGTTTCTAAAGAACTTATCTTGGATTTCGAAGACGCTCCTTTAATTTCTATGAAATATTTGTTTTTCTATTCTTTTTTGCCACAGAATAAAAGCATACATAAATAAAAAGTAAAAAATAAACTTCGGGACTGAAGTATTTGCTAAAATTAACATTTCTTTATTTCAGAAACTAATTAAATAATTTCACTTATCGCCTTTTTGAAAATTCATTTAATATCATTGAACGGTTACCATAGAAACCTTGGATAATAATATTCAAAGATACCTAGCTCTTGAAATTTTGCATATAAATGCCAACGGACAATCTTTTAACAAACCTTAACACCACCTTCTGACAGAAAAGGTCAACATTTCTCGATAATTGAATTTTTCACATGTACCCTTCGTTCCGGGCTGTTTGGGGGGGCTTAAAATGCACTCTAATATGCTTTTGTTCAATTTTGGAATACATTTGCAAAATGCACTCTGACATACTTTCACCAATTTTTGAAGAAAAGCTATATGCCACTGACTCAATTTAATTGAGGACGTCACGCGTTTTTGCGCATTCAGATTCTTCAATAAAAAAATCTTCAATAAAAACAGATAACTAATTTGTATTGAGCCTGATCATTGATTCAAAATTCCACGGAACAGTGCTTAGGATATTGCGATTAAGGGTTTTGATGACGTGGCCAAGTATTTATTTTGATTGGGATCCTGATTTATGATATATTACAGATTTTTCCCAAGGTTTTAATTTAATTTAATTTAATTCATTCAAATGCTGATGAATTTTATCTAGTTTTATTAAGATGTTTAAATCAAAATCTTAAATTTGCAAAGCTTTCCAGTTTAAGTTTTAACAACTAGTAGCCACTTGAAAGCATGTGATAAATATGATAATTTAGAAATTTAAAACTTTTAAAATTATTTTATATCAGGAAGTGCCAATTCGTTTTTTTTTCAAATCAGCCTTTCCAATAACAAAAAAAGCTAAAAGAAGTGTTTCCTAACTCTCAAATTAGATTTGAAAAAAAAAAAAATCAAATCTGTCTGATTGTAAGGGAAGTTTCTTATGTTGCAGCCACCAGCACTGATCATCAGTGGGAGAAAAACTATGTCTAAAATTGGCAGAAATTAATCCATTAATTCTGTACGGTTTAAAAATAACCTTCGACCAACCTTCAACCCCACAGTCACATAAATTTATCTATCTCTCATCAACAGTTGGCAAAATTAGCAAGAAGAGGTGACGAAAAACCCCCCACATTCGTCATTGGTATACGGGACCACTAGCCGAAAACCGACGGTAAACAGGGAACTCTTCGAAGAGACTGCGTGGGTGCAGCATAGGACCATTTGCCAAGAACCCGGTCCGTATGAGCACGTAACACCGGAAGATGGAGGGCAAACCGCTATTCGAGAGCAAACATTGCCTCTCGTTAAAATGTGTGCTTTTCCTATTCTATGGAGGTAAGTAAGTGATCGGCTAGATATGACATCCAGACGGCAGATGCACTTCCGAATCAATGCGCATCTCGATTGGATGTTATTCCTTACTTAAGATGTTAAAGTAGAAATGAAAACTTGCATAATTTGCAGCTGATGCCAATTTGTTTTCCAGGTCTGGGATGCATCTACCCTTTCCTCCAGTCGAATATGGCCTTCAAAGGGTTCGAGTTCAGTGAAATCTATTCGATTTCGGTAATTATTCCGATTGTGGCCTTGTTTGGGCCACTCATTTTCGCCCTACTAGTAGACAAATGGGCCACATCGAGTGCCTTTGCCTACGGCAAGCGGCTGAGGATTTTGACGGCACTGAGCTTGATCGTATCGATTGTGCTGTACGTGATCCTTATGTTTGGCGTCAGTCGTAATCCACCACCGGAAATCTGCTCTCCGCAGGTTAATTTCATGTGCAACCGGAAGGGGGCCTTTATCCTGCAGGAAAAATGTACCGCGGAAAGCAGCTGCCACAATTGGGATCACAATAAGGTGAGTTTTTGTTTTGAATTTCTTTTCATGAAGGTATATCTTAACTCCGTAGCTACTCTCTGGAGCCACTCTTCAATTACACTAGATAGAATATACTAGTTTACAGCAATTTTTACTTATTAAACATCCACCGATGGTGGCCTAGAGGATAGCGTTTATGTCTTCTAAGCCAGAGGTCATGAGTACGAGTCTCGGTCACGGCATACAAAGTGCTATTTCTGTGGGCTGATGGTGTTACCATTACCCAGACAACCAGAAGTCGTTTATTATTTTACAAATTATACCGTATGAATGTTATTTAAATTCATTTTCGTATATCTGCTCCTACAATGTGCGGCCCATGCATATGCTTTATCGTATTAAAGTGCATCGCATGTTTTTATTACGACAATTCGTATATCTGCACCTACAATGTACGTCCCATGCATATTCTTTATCGTATTTAAATACATTGCATGATTTTATTACGACAATTCAATCCAAATCAAGAAGATGTGTGCTTATGTACCTATATAGCCTCCAAAATGATACGTAGGTATATACTGGTTTTGCTGCATTATATACGATATGTTTACACGTGCAATATTTGCACGTATATTTGTGTTGCAAGTTTGATATACCCACAAAATGATTGTCTGGGTAGTAAGGTGCTAGCCATTATATCCTTGAAAGATGTACGCTATATTCTTGTAGAATTTAGATCTCTTCGAAGAAACATGAATTTCCACTGAGATCCTATATCCTGTACTCGTTAAAAGAATATTGATAAAATCCAACGCTGAAGAATATATAAATTAAAATGAAGAACATGAAAAAAAACCTCGGCCAAACAGTTATTTAGCTATGATCAAAATATTAAATTATGGTGAAAAAAAAACACAATTCAGTGTAGGATTAAGGAATGTTCAAGTCGGCATCCATAAATTACGTAACGCAAAAAAAATTTTGACCCCCTTGCTCCATAGGTTACAAATCGTAACGCTGCGACGTACCCCCCTCTGAAAATTACTTATCGCGGGAATATAGCACCCCCTTTTGATATTCGAAGGTTTTTAAACGTTCCCCATATACAATAATAAATTTATTTGAGGATTTTACCAGTTTGCGATGTTAAAAAAAATGTTGACATGCTAAATAAGTAGGTGATGCCGAATTATAGGGTATCCCATAGGGTATGACGTTTAAACAACTGATTTCTTCTGGGTGATGTTGTTTATAGTTTAACTTAAAGCTTTGTGTATCGTGAGCTCCAGTTTTCATAATTTTCGTGAAAATTCCCTGGTAAAGCGCAAAAATATCGTGCACAAATGGTATACTTTGCCCAACATTTCGCTGAGTCAGTTGGCGAAAACGAAAGAAGTACGCATTGGAGCGATTTCGATTTCGGAAGTCTGAAGAGGAAAGCATCTTCGTGGACAAAAAAAACTGGGCGGAAACCGGGTCCGGTGGACAAAACCTTGAACCGGGAAGTCATGCGTGCTATTACCCTTTACCTTGGAACCGTCCATCGTGCCAAGGTAAGATAGGACCTTAAGACATATAAGAAGCAGGTGAAATCGATTGAAGTTTTTTGGGCCCATACCAAATCGAATTTGAGAAAGCATGTGAAGTCTACAGATTCTATCGAAAACTTTGCAAAAGACTGAAAAAAGTGGTCAAAGTCATCGCAAATCAGTCTGTGCTGAAGCTAATGAGCAATCTTCGATCACAAATTCGATCACTGGCCTACGATTGACTGGAATCAAATTTATTACAGATGCATGTAAAAGTAGACTATAGATAACATAAAAGCGAAACAGATTAACTAGCTCCTAATTTGTGTTTAGGGAGAAGTGTTCCTAAATGCGCATATTGGGTAATATGCGCATACAGCCGATTGATGAAATGGCTGATAGAACAAGATTAATAACTGTAGAGAATAGGAACAAAGAGAATAAAATAGTAATTAAAGAAAAGATAAATTAGAATTTCGAATTGAAATAAAATCATAAAGTGTATATAGTCTATTAAGAAGTCTATATAACAAAACTAGTATGTACGTTGTCTGTGAACCGAAAAGAAGAGACAGCCCGACATATCCGATTTACTACCACTTGTGAATCTGTACGATTTCAAGAGAGTTGGTATTGGTGCAATTCTCAACGGCTTCTCCGAGAGAAAAAACGACCGATTCCAGTTGATAGAATATTGTTGTGACGGATGAATGCGATGTGCGTTTCTTCCAAAGCTATTTTGCAAGAGGGAAACATCCGCCGGACTCGACAATAACCAGTGCAGTTTGAGGGTAATCCGCTTTCGACACATGGCATGGAAAATAATTATTGTTATACAATTTAAAAAAAATTAAAATTTAACAAGATTTTTAACAGTTTTGTTAAAATATATTGAACTTTAATAAATAATCTTGCGTACAGAATCTGTAAACAAAAATGGTAATGGTTTTTTTCCAATTCATCAGAAAATCAGAAATTCAACAAATTGAAGCTTTAGCAAAGTTATAAATGATTAGATTTTTGAATAACAGACAGGTTTTGAATGCCCATATGGCTCTATCAACAAAAAATAGCCATATAATTATTTTACTTTTGATCATTAAAACAATTAACCTATGCTCTAATTACATCCTTACAGTGAAAATAGAAGAGCTTAGTTCTGATCTGATAAGAAAAATGATATGATCACAATATTACCATGAAATATGGCCATTTGGCATCCCTAACTGTGCTGTATATTAAAAAAACTAGTGACATCTAAAATTTCGCCAAAATTTTAGCTTTGACGTATGCGTGAAATCAGTTTCTACCATTTTCAATTAAATTGTACGAAAGTATTGAAAGTAGAACTGAAATAGCTAAAAAAATTAATATGCGCATTTATCCCAACTGGTTTCGGGAATCGGCTATTTTGACTACTTTTATTATGAAATCATTTTCTTGAAAACTACTAGAGATTTTAATGAAAAAATAGCTCTAACGTACACACAAAACAGATGTCCGCTCATGTGCATATGGTTCTCAGAGTAATAAGATAATAAGATAAGATAATATGAGTATTCTCCTATGTATGCGCATTTAGCCCGCCAGTCCCCTACACTGTTTATTTTAAATCGCGCTTAGACATAATAGGACAAATGGGACAGCCTATATAAATATTAAAGTTTATCTTTCTGTCCACCCCGCCTCGTTCAGGGCGAGGGGTTCAGGGTGTGTTAATACACCAAAACACGGAATCGACCATCTTGTGACAGGCAATCGTAATGGTAGGCATGGTAGGTGAGCAACTGGCTGTCAATAAGCGCTCCGTCTCCCCCCTCCACCACTAAGAAACTTTTTGTACCCCTTGCCTACTTTTCCTCAAAATGCTTACTCCCTAGCTGTAGACACCCTGGCCTTGTTACGAATTGCGTGCTCTAAGAGCACCTGAATTCGTGATCTATTCTTGGGTAATTTATACAAGAATTGAAGCAAAGAAATTAGATCCAATCCAGTAAAAAAAACTGACAACCCCACTCGTGTTCCATTAACAATCAAACGGATTAGAACTGCGTCAAATTGGATCAAAATCTCATCAGTTTTGGTACAATCCTTATGCCGGTTCTAAATTTTTTTGAGATGAAACTGGAATAATGGAACACGGATGCGGTTGATGGGTCAGAATTTGGCTCTAAACCGGTTGTTTGGACCACGGATACAGATGCTCTAAGGAGTGTCTTTCAAAATCTTTGGCTTCAAACCTGCTTCATACATGTTTAAGCTTAGAGCACCTGTACCCGTGGTATATTTTTAGGTCCAATTTATACAAGAATTGGACCAACGAAATACACAGTAAACGAAAATTACCGAGTTCGGTATTTTTTTTACCGAAATCCTAACATGTGTAAATCGTTAAACTGTTCGGTAATTTTTTCGGTAAAAAATAAACGAACATCGGTAAATGAAGAGTCGATTTACCGACGTTCGTTTATTTTTTACCGAAAAAATTACCGAACAGTTTAACGATTTACACATGTTAGGATTTCGGTAAAAAAATTACCGAACTCGGTAATTTTCGTTTACTGTGTAAGATCCAATCCGGAGAAAAAATTGGCAACCCCACTCGTGTTCCATTAACTGTCAAACGGTTTAGAAGTTTTGGATTAATCCTTATGCCAGTTCTATAAATGTTGAGTTGAAACTGGTATAATGAACCACGGATGGCGTTGTTTGGGTCGAAATTCGGGTCTAAACCAAGAGGCTGAAAGAGAATAAAATTTCCGAACTGACATTTCAGTACCGCTCTGACGCTTTGGTACCAAAATGCCATTGAAATCAAAGGGGAACTGACGTTCTGGTTCCAAAAAGTCAGTACGGTCCGTTTATATGTGAATTGACAGTTGCTTCAGTTCTTT
>NW_026597099.1:0-14200 GCF_029784155.1 Uranotaenia lowii | reverse complement strand
TAATGACAAAAATGACAAAAATGACAAAAATGACAAAAATGACAAAAATGACAAAAATGACAAAAATGACCAAAATGACAAAAATGACAGAAATGACAGAAATGACAAAAATGACAAAAATGACAAAAATGACAAAAATGACAAAAATGACAAAAATGACAAAAATGACAAAAATGACAAAAATGACAAAAATGACAAAAATGACAAAAATGACAAAAATGACAAAAATGACAAAAATGACAAAAATGACAAAAATGACAAAAATGACAAAAATGACAAAAATGACAAAAATGACGAAAATGACAAAAATGACAAAAATGACAAAAATGACAAAAATGACAAAAATGACAAAAATGACAAAAATGACAAAAATGACAAAAATGACAAAAATGACAAAAATGACAAAAATGACAAAAATGACAAAAATGACAAAAATGACAAAAATGACAAAAATGACAAAAATGACAAAAATGACAAAAATGACAAAAATGACAAAAATGACAAAAATGACAAAAATGACAAAAATGACAAAATGACAAAAATGACAAAAATGACAAAAATGACAAAAATGACAAAAATGACAAAAATGACAAAAATGACAAAAATGACAAAAATGACAAAAATGACAAAAATGACAAAAATGACAAAAATGACAAAATTATAAAAATGACAAAAATGACAAAAATGACAAAAATGACAAAAATGACAAAAATGACAAAAATGACAAAAATGACAAAAATGACAAAAATGACAAAAATGACAAAAATGACAAAAATGACAAAAATGACAAAAATGACAAAAATGACAAAAATGACAAAAATGACAAAAATGACAAAAATGACAAAAATGACAAAAATGACAAAAATGACAAAAATGACAAAAATGACAAAAATGACAAAAATGACAAAAATGACAAAAATGACAAAAATGACAAAAATGACAAAAATGACAAAAATGACAAAAATGACAAAAATGACAAAAATGACAAAAATGACAAAAATGACAAAAATGACAAAAATGACAAAAATGACAAAAATGACAAAAATGACAAAAATGACAAAAATGACAAAAATGACAAAAATGACAAAAATGACAAAAATGACAAAAATGACAAAAATGACAAAAATGACAAAAATGACAAAAATGACAAAAATGACAAAAATGACAAAAATGACAAAAATGACAAAAATGACAAAAATGACAAAAATGACAAAAATGACAAAAATGACAAAAATGACAAAAATGACAAAAATGACAAAAATGACAAAAATGACAAAAATGACAAAAATGACAAAAATGACAAAAATGACAAAAATGACAAAAATGACAAAAATGACAAAAATGACAAAAATGACAAAAATGACAAAAATGACAAAAATGACAAAAATGACAAAAATGACAAAAATGACAAAAATGACAAAAATGACAAAAATGACAAAAATGACAAAAATGACAAAAATGACAAAAATGACAAAAATGACAAAAATGACAAAAATGACAAAAATGACAAAAATGACAAAAATGACAAAAATGACAAAAATGACAAAAATGACAAAAATGACAAAAATGACAAAAATGACAAAAATGACAAAAATGACAAAAATGACAAAATGACAAAAATGACAAAAATGACAAAAATGACAAAAATGACAAAAATGACAAAAATGACAAAAATGACAAAAATGACAAAAATGACAAAAATGACAAAAATGACAAAAATGACAAAAATGACAAAAATGACAAAAATGACAAAAATGACAAAAATGACAAAAATGACAAAAATGACAAAAATGACAAAAATGACAAAAATGACAAAAATGACAAAAATGACAAAAATGACAAAAATGACAAAAATGACAAAAATGACAAAAATGACAAAAATGACAAAAATGACAAAAATGACAAAAATGACAAAAATGACAAAAATGACAAAAATGACAAAAATGACAAAAATGACAAAAATGACAAAAATGACAAAAATGACAAAAATGACAAAAATGACAAAAATGACAAAAATGACAAAAATGACAAAAATGACAAAAATGACAAATGACAAAAATGACAAAAATGACAAAAATGACAAAAATGACAAAAATGACAAAAATGACAAAAATGACAAAAATGACAAAAATGACAAAAATGACAAAAATGACAAAAATGACAAAAATGACAAAAATGACAAAAATGACAAAAATGACACTTAAATGCCACAAAAATTACACATAAATGACATAGAAATAACACAGAAACTATCCAAAAATGACACAAAAATGACACAAAAATGACACAAAAATGACACAGAAACGACACAAAAATGATAAAAAAATGACACAGAAATGAAACAAAAATTTTACAAAAATTACACAAAAATGACACAGAAATGACACATAAATGACACATAAATGACACAAAAATGACACAAAAATCACACAAAAATGACACAAGAATAACACAAAAAGGACACAAAAATGACACAGAAATGACACAAAAATGACACAAAAATGACACAAAAATTTACACAAAAATGACATTAAAAGGACACAAAAATGACACAGATACGACACAAATATAATAAAAAAATTGACACAAAAATGAAACAAAATGACACAAAAATGACACAAAAATTACACAAAAATGACACAAAAATGACAAAAAAAAAGAAACAAAAATAATACAAAAATGACACAAAAATGACACAGAAATTACACAAAAATGACACAAAAATGATAAAAAAATGACACAAAAATGACTCAAAAATGACACAGAGATGACACAAAAATGACACAAAAATGACACAAAAATGACAAAAAAAAGAAACAAAAATAACACAAAAATGACACAGAAATTACACAAAAATGACACAAAAATGATAAAAAAATGACACAAAAATGACTCAAAAATGACACAGAGATGACACAAAAATGACACAAAAATGACACAAAAATGACACAAAAATGACAATAATAGCCAAAAATAACACAAAATTACACAAAAATGGCACTCATTGTACACAAATTTTATACAAAATTGACGAAAAAGTTTAACACAAAAAAAATCACAAAACTCACCCACCAGTTTGACACAAATGAGACACAAAAATGATTATAAAAAAAATTAAAATTTTATTGTTTACAGTAAGTACTGAATCTTAACTTTTGATTCTATATCGTTATTTTAAAGACATTCTTTTTCTTTTAGATGTTTTCAATGCCAATCAAACCGTCCAGAGCCTGCTTAACTGTTGGTTACGGCTACGAATTTATTTTCTCCTCGGGTCCAAGCAAGCTAGGATGTTCTCCGGTCCGAATGGAAATATTCGGTCTACGGTATTCGTATGGTTGGCTAATTCGATTAACATGCAAGCTTTAAATCTTGTTCCTTTTTCCCGCGATTCCTGAACAGATAACGTTCCATATCGGACAACATTCCGCGAGACTAACGGGAATGATTTGCCATTCTCGCCCACCACCAAACCATGTGGACGACTGACCAGTCGTTTCGCGGAGATACAAGGGCTAAGATTTACTTGCATCGAACCAAAAATGGCCACCAACAACAACTTAGTAACGCAGACGTGGCGCATCCATGAGAACCAAAACCAAAATAACGACTGGAAATCACGTCCGCCAAATTAGCTCGATAAATTTTCATTACTTTGGGAGTTCAACCCGCGCTTTTACGAATCTTTCGGATTTGTTTCGGGTTGGTTCTTTTTCCGTTTTTTGTTTGGACTCTCAAGGATGCTAGATGTTGGTACAAACCACAATAATCCCGACATGCCAGGATTTCCTTCTTTGCTTCTGGTTTAAGCAAGGAGAACACAACCGAAAAAAAATCAAAATTTTAACCCAAATCCAAAATTAGAAGAATCAAAAAAATTTACAACTTTTTTAACAGTGCGACTGTGGAGCTGTTCTGCAGAATGTCAAGGATGGCAAATTGCATGCAACGCCATTTTCTTTGTTGTGTTGCAAGAAGCGGGACAAAAATTATGAGTGTCATAAAAATCTTGCCACTGACTCATTATGTGTGCATAATTACATCCGGTTCCGGTGCTTTACTGTGCGGCCACTCTAGTAAGAACATGTGCGCCGGATGTGTTTCCTGTAAAAACCATATAATTACAACATTGAGCCACGTGTTAAAACCAGCTTGCTGTGACGCACCACATTCTCAGCAACACCAATATACTTAGAACGGGTTACTTTGATTGATTAGTGAAAATGTCGTCGCGTGCCAGCTTTTGCCTGGTGGAAATCAGGTGTTTGAATTTCGCCCGAAAAATATGATTGATGCTTTCGCTCCACTTATCCATTCATCGAAAAACGATAATCGAATTACATCCAGGAACCCCATTTGTTGGAAAACGACAGCAGCCATATTGATTATCATCGGGTGGGGGCTTCCCAAGAAAACACCCAAACGATGAAATCCAAGAAAGTCAACCGAAAAGCAGTTTCATCCTTCTGCCCCATTTTCCTAAAAACACATAGTACATTTCTTAGCTCAATGGAGGATAAAATTTGATGTCGAACATTACGATTATGGGACTTTGACCAGCAGCCGGTCTGGACTCTGGCGAGTTGGAAAATATTGCATGTACAAATATCTTAGGATTTCGAAATCGCCCCTTCGCCCGGACTGACCTCGGACATTGGGGGACTGTCTCCGGGGTTATTTTTCGGAATGGAGAAGTTTTCACATGAGCTGACTTTCGTCCGAGCATTCCTTTTCTTGAGACCAATCTTAAGATGCTTCCGAGCGGGATGTCAAAGGGTGTATGCCATGGTCATAAAGCTTCCGGTTAAACGGTCGGTATCAAGAGTTGCTATTTATGGAACGAAAAATATTGCTGATGTGTTTATGGCTATGAAATTCATTGAGTGCACTTGATAGAATGATGTTTAAAACTTGACCAATAAATATATAAACAAACAATTCTGTGTTCTTAAAGAAGGTGAAATGTGATTTTACATTTTGGTGTTAACACGATGATTTCAAATGTCTAAAAATGAAAGTTTATTTTCTTGTTTCGAGGTAACTCTAATAATCGTGTAGAAAACCAAGTTACAACGCAGGTTTCAGTGGTGGAATAGAGTTTTTTTTTATGGGATTTTAAGCCTCTTGGGTTTATTCATCCCAGAGGAATAGAGTTTAATCTATATCTCAGTAGCAACGCTACACTCCACACTAGCGATTGATTGTTCCACCCAGGCTTGCAATTTCTCTGTCGAGAATCACCGGCGATCTCGGTTTTCAATTCTCGGTAGAGATTCTCTGAAACGCATCCCATAGATTTTCAGCTGAACCTCCGTAAAGAATCTGTAAATCAACACGACAGAGCAAACACACACTGCAGCGTATGCAGCTTTACGAATACATACGAAGCTGTTGATGCTATTATTATGCACATCATCGTGTTTGTTTTTGTCTTTGCTTTTTCGTGGCTTGAACCAGTCGGTCCAGTGTTTTCATCGTGGTGCTCTTCAGTGACAAATTGTCGCACACCCGAGCTATTGGAATTGGGTTTGTGTGGCTTCCGAATCCGGGGTACGATCAATGTGTGGAGAGAAACAAAAAATCTCACCGGGGTGTTTTGCAGCTATCGCACGGGGGTTTTTTATTCTCCGTTCTCCGTTTTCCACGGTAGAGAATGGCATTCCTGGTTCCACCAACGATCGTCAATACGCGGATTGCCTAATCGTGAGTTTCAACACGTCCCCTCAATTTGAAGATTGAGAATGTAGAATCTCATCGTCAACCGTCGTGCTCTACCGTAACAATAATCACCCTTATTCTGGTTTTCGATCGAATGACATTCGCTCGAAAGTATCCCCAATTAGTGTTCTTGTTTTCGTTCGAACGTATATGTACAGTTCGATCTTTCGAACATAGTTCGTTCGAACGAATGAATGCATTCTCGTTTTCGATCGAACGTATTTGTTATACCTGTAGAGGATAGATGAAATAAAGATAATGGATTGGAAATAAACGAATATTAACCTTGGAATAAAAAAAAAATACGCACGTTCAATGAACGTATTAAACAGGTTATAAAACAACGTTCGAATGAGCATCGTAGAATTATCGTGCATACTTAGACTGTGTGAAAATGTTCAAGCGTGCGTGAACAGGAAAAAAAGTCAGTTGATTCGCGGCTATTGATAAAAACGGATGTGTTTTCGGTTATGTGGTGACTGTGATGAAATGAAGTTATGGAAAGAATACAAGTGACTCAACCGGCGAATTCGACAATACCGTCAGACAAACGCGAGTCTGATGCTGCGAACAGGGCGCGTTTGTGAAGTTGAGAACAGTTTTGGTTCAAAAAATGTAAATTAAATGTTTTGAGATAAACTAGGTACTTTATTTTAAGTTACAAAAAGTAAAATTGTGTAATAAAAAACAAATTTTTTGATGCAAAATGTGCAACTTTATTTTGAAACCAAACTCTTCAAGCACCTCGGTGGAATTGATTGATTTTGATGCACAAATAGCAGCGCCTTCATTATCGCCGGCTGGCATAAGGGTACCTTTTTGTGATGGTAAACATCCTGAGCAGCGTTTGATGCTGCTGCTGGTTGGTGGGCTAGATTTGTTGCCGAGACCTTGGGACCTTTCAGACACTTCTGGTGTTTTTTTCGGTACCTTCGGAAAACATTTTACAAATTCACCGGATGAGTACAACCTTGAATTACCACTCACCACACCAAGATCCGTGTCAACCGGGACATCTGGATACATTTCAAGCGCCGCGGGCCGATGATTTTTTTCACAACCGTAAAAATCGAAAAAATACATATGTTTACGCCCAGAGCTATCATTTTGAAGCAGCGGTGCCATAAAATGGTTTTATCGTTAGTTATCTCTTTTTTGCCCATTAAAGTCCCAATGAAACTGAAAAATTACACTGATTGATACAACTTTTATGTGGCAACGCTGCTTATAAGTTTCGAAGTTCATCTGGTAACACCAACATCGAACGTATCGCGTTCGAACGAAAACAAGAATAGCTTTTTCGAATTCGATCGAAAGTATCCGTTCGAACGAAAGTGAGATACGCCGTAAACCAGAATAAGGGTGAATAACTTCTTCCAGTTATAGGAAATTATCAGATGCATGCTAACCACAGCGTAGCTGAACAACGCAAGGTGAACTCTTGTAGTGAGCATCTCCTTCCAATCTCGATCCCCGGCAGTAATCGTCGTCCAGTTGGAGTCGGCAATGAGGTGAGCTTGGCAACTGACCGTCGGATTTCGTAGTCGTAGTCGTAGTTTCGGATCCCCAGAGTCCACCTCTAAGCCGTTGGAAATAAGCTAACGATCTTAACTGTTGTGTAGCTCGTTACTCGTGATAGCACTGAGAGTAAACCTCTCGGATCCCACTTTCTCGGCCTCGATCTCCAGTACCATCTTAGCTCGTCTCTGCGCTAGTAGCTGGCACACTTGCTAACAGCAAGTTCTTTAGAGTACCTCTCTCGATCTAACTCTTTCAGACGTATCTGGGCCTATAATAAAGTTGGAATAGAGTTAAATCTTTATTTGCTATCTCAGTATGGTTCTTACAAGGCTACATTCTACACTAGCGATCGCTTAGGCCGATGACATAGTGAGTGCGATGCGATGCGAACCGGCAAATGCGATTGAATGCGAACCACATTTGATGACAATGTATGTAAATCCCTCATACCTGACATACTCAACGCGGCAAATGTCAATTTGTTCCGCCGCTCGAGTTCGCATTGGCTGCGCCCGTAAATTCGCATCGCGTCGCTCTCACTATGTCATCGGCCTTAGTCCACCAACGATCGTCAATACGCGAATTGCCTAATCGTGAGTTTCAATATTTATTTACAAAATTTTCCGTCTCATGACATAACCTGATGAACAATATTCCTCCAAATAACTCGGTCCATGGCAACCGTTCTCTAATTTCTCGGGCATCCCACATTCGCTAGACCACGCTTTATTTGGTCTAACCCTCGGACGTTGCGCCCTTGCTCCTCTCATTCCTACCGGATTCGTAGTGAACACCTGTTTTGCAGGACAGTCGTCCGGCATTCTCGCAACATGTCCTGGTAAGCGTACCCGGTCAGCGTTCGTCACCTTCTGGATACTGGGTTCGCCGTAGAGTCGCGCGAGCTCGTGGTTCATCCTTCGCCTCCACACTCCGTCCTCTTGCACGCCGACAAAGATGATTATTAACACTCGTCACTCGAATACTCTGAGCGTATGCAGGTCCTCCTCGAGTAATATCAATGTCTCGTGCCCGTAGAGGACAACCGGTCTAATAAGCTTCGTGTACAGGTTACACTTCGTGCGAGGGCTAAGGCATAAATCCTTAAGTACTCCGGGAAGGAATTAAGTCGTATCGAGTTAGAAAGCAGCCAAATCGGATCATAAAACAAAATAGTGTGTCCAAAATCCATGCTCGAAAGCTATACGACCAGATGCTGACCAAGTTCGACGGGTGTCTTCTGATGGACGATGAAACCTATGTCAAGGCCCATAGCTGGAATCCAGTTTTTCGATGGTAGAATTTTCACTTGCTCTTCTCTCTTGTAACAATTCAGCTCCGGGAATTGATAAAATAAAATTTAACTTGCTGAAGAACCTTCCTGATGTCGCTAAATTTCGCTTGTTAAATTTATTTAATCAATTCTTTGAACATAACATTGTTCCCGAAGATTGGAGACAAGTGAGAGTTATTGCTATTCAAAAGGCTGGAAAACCAGCGTCCGATTATAATTCGTACCGACCTATAGCGATGTTGTCTTGCATACGGAAATGGATGGAGAAAATGATTTTGTTCCGATTGGATAAATGGGTGGAAACAAATGGTCTCCTTTCAGATACTCAATTTGGGTTTCGCAGGGGCAAAGGAACAAACGATTGTCTCACTTTGCTGTCTTCAGAGATACAAATGGCGTACGCAAAACGTGAGCAAATGGCTTCAGTGTTTCTAGACATAAAGGGAGCTTTTGATGCAGTCTCAATAGATGTTCAGACAAGTTGCACTCCTGGGGTCTGCCTCCTCTATTGAACAACATCTTATACAGCTTGCTTTGTGAGAAACACTTAAACTTTGCTCATGGAGATATTTCAATAAGAAAAACTTCATACATGGTCCTACCTCAGAGTTCATGTTTGAGTCCTCTTTTGTATAACTTCTACGTTAGCGACATCGACACTTGTCTCTCTGAAGGCTGCACAATTTGCAGATGACGGCGTAGTATCTGTAATAGGTAATACTGAGTCACATCTGCACAGACCTTTACAAGATACTTTAGACAGATTGTCTTCCTGGGCTTTGGGGCTTGGGATCGAGTTCTCTCCAGAGAAAACGGAGATGGTGGTTTTCTCTAAGAAGCGTAGACCAGCTCAGCCAAAGCTTCAACTCGAGGTGTTTTAAGTATCTTGGGGTTTGGTTCGATTCCAAGCGTACTTGGAGAGCTCATGTTGAACATTTGAAAGGAAAATGCCAGCAAAGAATTAATTTTCTCCGATCAATCACTGGCACCTGGTGGGGAGCCCATCCTGAAGATCTCATAAAATTGTATCGAACAACGATCCTCTCAGTGATGAAGTATGGTAGTTTATGGTTCCAATCGGCTGCCAAAACACATCTCATTAAACTCGAGCGTATTCAGTATGTAACCATGGGAAAGTTTCTATCCAAGATTGTCAAGATTTATCGCGTAAATGTAAATGTCAAGGAAGTGCTAGTGATTAAGTGTAGAGTGGAGCGGACCTGCTTTGAACCCCAAAAGAAAACCTCGGACGCAGCCAACCAACATAAACGTCTGGAGATGTTGGTACGCTTCAACAGATGGCAGCACATGATAGGCTTCTGAGTCCAGGGCTGGATACAGCAGCAGAAAATGGATGCTGAGCTCCTGAGGGGAAGCCAGAAGAAGGGATAGAGGGGCAGGAGAGGTCAACGGTCGGGTACGGGATCCATGGACCTTGAACAATAGGGTCATTATTCGTCGCAACTCGAAGCGAATACTACGGCAAGAAAAGCGCCAAAGTATCCTTCGTTCTAAAGGCCAAGTTTCTATTTTAAAAAGCCGTTGAAGTTACGGTGACCTTAGCAAGTTAGCGAGAGAAAAACAATTGGGTGGGTGTAGAGGACTCCCAGGTAACCCAAGGCTCTGAATGCCATCGAAGTACCCGACCTAACGCCATGCCGCCATTTTGTTTCCTCTATCCCAGGACCCCGTATTTTACCCTTTGAAAGTCCGGTAGGAGTACCCGAAGCAGTTTTCCTGAGCGTAAATTCTGCCTTGCGCCCGCGACGTGTCCGGAACAGTGATCGCCATCGAAAGGCGTCGCCAACTACCGTCATAACCAGCGGACGTGTGAGGGCCGCTTACCCTCCAACGAGACCGCCCAACACGGCAGGCGGCACCCTGTACTTCAGAGTCGTGAGGTAACAACAACGCGCTGCGAGCTACGGAGGCGTTCGAACCCATTTAACCCGCATAGTAGGCTCATTACGCAGCACGACGAGTTGCTGCATCTCCGGAACGCCACAAGGAGGAGGTGCGCGCGGAGCGAAAGGCAAAGGATCCGGAAGCAGACGACTGAGGTAGGAGATACTTACTGCTATCTGGGGAAAAGTATTGATCTTTCGACAAGTGCCAATATCACCAATTAAGGGGGAATAAAGTGGGCGAGCAAAGCTCGAAGCTTAATTATTTAGTGTTTCCTTTAGTCTTGGATTCGAAAAGCCGACCCTGAGGCAAGAATTGGGGGAGTCTTATCAGTGCTGGGTAGTGACTCAACCTTAGGTTACAAGTACTGCTGTCTCCGAATCGCTTTGGGTTGTATGCCCTCAACGCATAATATGAGTCTCGAGGTTTTGGCAGGCGTGCTCCCACTGGAGGATCGGTTCTATTCATTATCACTTCGGTTCCTCACCAGGTGTGAGGTCATGAACACTTTGGTGATTGCAAATTTTGATCAGCTTCTTGAGCAAAATCTTCAATCAAGATATATGACCATATATCATGAATTCATGTCTATGCAGGTCAATCCTTCGTCGTATTCTCCTATTCGTGTTTGTCACCCTGACTACGACAACTCTTCAGTCCAGTTTGATTTGTTCATACAGCATGAAACTCGTGGAAATCCAGAACAAAATCGTTCTCTTATTGTTCCTAGGATTTTTGATGCAAAGTATGGACTAGAGCTGCGATTATTCGGGAGAAAATTCAAAGTCGAATTTTTCTAAAATATCTTAGTAGCTTTGTCGCACTTCCTATCCACGTGTTGTTTCGGTCAATGATAGTTGTTGAAATGAAAATATCACAGTCCCTATGATCACTGATATTTCGACAAACGAAATTGTCATGGCTATATTTTCTGTTGAAAATAACAACTTGGTAAAAGTCGTGTACCAAAAATATGATGAATGAAACTCGAACCATCAGTTACTAAGGTGACTACTGCTGAAGGAAAAAACAAACTCTCCTCAATTTCATTTCTTTTGGGAAGTGATCGTTGACGGAAGTAACATTTTTGTTCGTCAGAATTCAATTGAGATCGACGGTCTCCAGTGCGTCCAAGTGTGTTATTTCTTTAAGTTCTGGTTCCAGCTTTTGATGCCCGGGACGCAATAGGTCTATATTTAAGCTAGATCTAATCAACCAAGAATTTTGTTATTTTTTTTCTTTGGTACTTTTTGGCCTCAGCAACAATAAATGCCAATCACTGAGGATACAAAAAGCAGTTCTGAACACAAAAACTGCTTATCCACACATCATTAATTGCAGGGCAATCATGATTTTAATAAACATCAGTTGAGGGCTAATTCTCGCGGCTCTCTATACATACGCTTATTTCAATTTTTTTCACATTTCGAATGTTTGAAAAAATTCCAATTCAAAAAATTTTATAAAGCTTAGAGACAAAATTCAAAAATTAAATCGAAAACCAAACCAATAAAAAATAAATATCTCTCATACACATATTTAGCAAAAATTTCATAATGAAGCACTATATGGTCATCTGGAAAGACATTTCGTTTACGATAATCGAACCGTTCATGTTTGAATTAAAGTTAGCCCATATATTGAGGAGAAAATAATCTTTGCTTAGTTCTTCGTTTTTTCAAGTTCCCCTGATTCCAAACAGTTCCAAAGGCTTCAAACACTCAGATCGGTTGGAGATTCATCTTTCATCAATTTTTCATCGATTTAACCATGCTAACAAACCTAGTCATGTAGCGATGAGGAATTTTTGACAAAAAATGTCAATGGGCTTCATGGGGAAAAATGTCAGGACACATGAAATTGACTGATATTTTTAAAACCATCATTCACAACAATGTAGTTTGACTGAAATTTATACACCCCGTCACAGTAGTACGATAAATGAAAAGCGATGGTTACTGCTTCAACATATTCGTGAAAGCACATTTTCGTGATCTAGACAAATGTTAGAGTAACTTTATAAACGTGGTCGGTCAGATCTTTCCAATCATCATAGCCATCGTTCTGAATGTATAGTATCAACAAGCATGCTGAAAGCCGATATAGGTTGCTGTGTCAATTTCGTCAATTTTCTTTCATTGTCTGGGAGCAACCGCATTGACACGTCAATGCTGATAAAATGTACTTTACTGATGGATCCGTTATCGATGAATGTACCGGGTTTGGAGTGTACAACCAAATTTGCAGTGCTTCCTTCAGTCTTCAATCTCCGTGCTCAGTGTATATCGCGGAGCTGGCAGCTATACATTGGGCACTAGACAGCATAGCATCAAGACCCGCTGATCACTACTTTATTGTAACAAATAGCCTCAGCTCCGTTGAGGCTATTCGTTCAATAAGACCCGAGAAACGCTCCCCATACTTCCTCGAGAAGATACGGGTAGTGTTGAGTGCTCTATATAGACGTCGCTTTTTTTATCACGTTTGTGTGGGTTCCTTCACATTGCTCAGTAATGGGCAATGAGAAGGCAGACTCGCTGGCGAAAATAGGAGCTGTAGAAGGCGACATCTATCAGCGACAAATCGCTTTCAACGAGTTCTACTTTGTAATTCGAAGAAATGCTCTTGTCAACTGGCAGCGAAAATTGAACGAAGATTAGTTGGGTCGGTGGCTCTACTCGATTATCCCAAAGGTAAGCCTTAAACCATGGTTCAATAGGTTGAACTTGAGTCGGGATTTTATTCGAATATTTTCCCGTCTCATGTCCAATCATTGTTCCTTAAACGCGTTACTCTATCGTTTTAATCTTGCTGGCAGCAATTTATGTGGTTGTGGTCAAGGTTATCATGACATCGAGCATATTGTTTGGTCGTGTGAGGACCACCTTGTCGCCAGGGCGAATTTAATAGACTCCCTTCGGGCCCTAGGAGAACCACCCAACACCCCAGTGAGAGATGTATTAGCTGCGATAGACATTGATTACATGTTCGAAATCTACCTCTTTCTCAAAACTATTGATCTCCGTTTATAACTACTACTTTCTTTTTCACTATATCTAAATCTATCGAAAACTTTGAAATGTAATTACAAAAACCAGACATTGGCTCTTTGAAACCTACGGTACGAGCCGTTTCAAATAAACGAATTGCAAAAAAGGCCCACTTCGGACAAATTCCAGATCAAAAATTTTACTTGGCAACGGCTCGGAGGAATGTTCCATTCAAATTTAAATTTGTTTTGCCGACAAATTTGCATGAAAATTTATGATTTGGCAGGGTATTTGCAGCTGTGGCAAAAAAAAACGGAAGTTTTCTTTACAAATAAGACAATGACATCGTAACTTTACTAAAAAGAGTGTCTCCAGAACAAATTTTGCCGTTTATTCAATCCCACAACCATCCTGTAATGGTTTGGCCAGATTTGACAAGCTGGAACATTGATGAATAGTATGCAGAGATTTTCTGAAATTTGTTCCCAAAAACCTTAACCCATCCAAATCCCCTCAGTTCCGCCCTATTGAGAAATATTGGGCAATCATGAAGTGGAGACTCAAGGCAAAGGAAAAGGTTGTCCAATCCATCAATCAGATGAAGACCTGGTTGAATAAGATATCTAAAACGATGGACGAAGAAGGTATGCGCCGCCTAATGAGCCGTTTTCCTGGAAAAAAATCGAAAATTTGTTAGAAACCGTGACGAATATTTTATCAATATTGTTTCTTAAAAGTGATGAAAAAATGCTACATTTGTCTGAAAAAAAATTTT